>NC_133470.1:28728069-28833069 GCF_048565385.1 Saimiri boliviensis | reverse complement strand
TTACAACCATCACCACAGTTTATCTCCAAATTTTTTATTACTCCAACCAGACACTCTGTAATCATTAAGCAATAGTTCCCCTTTCTCTGTCTTTCCATCCTCCAGTAGACTCTCAACTACTTTCTGTTTAAATGAATTTGTCTACTCTAGATCTTTTATATAATTCAATTATATGTTTGTCATTTTGTGTCTGCTTTACTTGGCATAATATTTTCAAGGTTCATCTATGTTATAGCATGTGTCAGAACTTCATTCCTTTTTATGACTGAGTAATATTCCTTTGTATGTATATATGCAATCATTTTATTTACACATTTTGGATCTGATTGTATAAATCAGCCAATTTTGTTCTTCCTGTTCAAGATTGCCCTGGCTACTTTTGGTTCTTTCAATAAATATTAGAACCATCTTGTCTATTGTTACATAAATCCTGCCAGGATATTGATTGAAATTTTGAATTTGGAGATCAGTTAAAATCTTTACGATACCGAGTCATCTAATTTGTGAACATTTTGAATTGTGTCAGGTTATTTATTATATTTTTAAAATTGATGATGCTGACATTCTTATAATAGACCATTTACATGACATAAAATATTTAGGAACTAAAGTACCAATTTTATGACACTAAATTCAAAATGTATGCTTAAGTCTCTCTAATTCAAGCAAGTAGTCATTTTTTTTTAAATCCCTTTTTGGTTTCTTCCTTTAATGATTGCAAAACATTTGTGTAATGATATATGTATGTAACAAACCTGTACATTCTGCACTCTGGACATGTACCCCAGAACTTAAAGTATAATAAATTTTAAAAAATACAGACTTTTATGTATGGAGGGAAGGTGGTATCCCTGCAATTAAATTTTATAGCTACAAAACAATACAAATGAAATAATCCCTCATAAAAAGAGAACAAGGAGGAAGGATACCCAAAATGTTCTACAATATCCCGGTGCATCTTATCACAAAAAGAAAACAAAAATTATAATTGTAGGAAATATGGGATAACTATCTAAAATATACAATAGCAGCTTTGTGGATTGTGAGTCAAGGTTTTATATGTTGTACAACACAACAAAAAGTCAAATTTTTATGCTAGAAAATTAATACTAAGATTATGAACACCATCATGTAAAGACTTATATTGCTACATAATCAATAGTATCTTTTCCTATGCCAAAATCATAATTTTAATGCAATGTCTTTGCCATTAAATGCCACAAGATTTGGAATTTTATTCATTAGTCATATTAAAATTATTCAATCATTTTTTTCTCCACCCACATGCCTCTGTATCCCTGTCAGTTTAGATTTAGAGATACGAAGCAAATGATCAGTGCCAGATTTAGGTAAATACACAAGTTTTTTTAAAAGTAAAAAAAAAAAAATGGCTTGTAACACTGGCAGACAGTCTTCATCTTCATTAAACCTCAAGCTATTACTTATTACAGCCCTGTTCTTCATCCAGAGGCTAAAGTGGGTGATATAATTGGAACTAGCCAGTCATAGTTACTGGGACATGAATATGTCAATTCCTTAGCACACAGTTTCTCCAAATATATCCTAATATCATAATCGGTTGGCAGGTGCCTTTCTCCGTAGCTAACGCTAATATGCTGCATTCTGCATATCGAGCCAACTGACCACTTACTTTTGTACTTTTAAAGTTCATTGCTGAAGAGAGGAAACAGTGGGTGAAGATAATATAACTATTTCTTTAACGGAGTTGTGGACCATATAATGAGTTCATTGCAAGTGTGTTACCTTGCTTTGGCCTAGGTAGCTTCTCTTTAAGCAGAAATGGAAAGGGTTGCTTTAAACTGAATATGGTCATTAGCTTAAATTTATGGGTACTTTCATGCTATGAAGATTCACGAAGTGATATCCTCATTCTTGTCTAATACATAAGTACATAACTTAAACTTTTAGAGTCTTTAACGATAATACCGAGCCGCAAAGTGGGGATGTTGTTAAAGCTAGCCTCTGTGTTTCTCTCTGGGCATCTCATTCTATGATCTTCAAATACATTCCTGAATAAGTTGCTTTTAATATTTATCACTCTTCATATTTCTTTGTATTTTCTCTGAACATTTATGTGTGTGTAGAAGGCTCTCTCACCATCATTATCACTCTCTTCTTCTAAGTTTCTCACTCTTTTATGCTAATTTTCATCTATGAATTGACATAGTACTATGTTTATTATGGATCTACTTTTCTATATGCATGTTTGCCACTCTTTTTCTGCCCCAGTAGTTTATGTAACACATTCTTTTCGACTCTTCCCCGACCCTTTTATTTCATCTCCTTTCATGTCTTTTTAATTTTGTGTCCCCTCTCCTCATTCTTTATTGGTCTTTGTACATGTAGTAGATGGGTATTTTTTAACTACCCCCTTATTTAAAACCAAAATATGCTTTATCATTCTTTACCTTTGAATCATAATGTATGCTTCATTAATTTAAAAAGTGAAAAGATGGAACATTCATTTTGCAGGCTCAGGATTATTTAGGTAAAAGGAGCCTCATGAAAGTAAATCATTTTCACATCTTCTAGATTAGAACACTGAGTCCTAGAAAGGTTATGTGACTTATTTGAGACCATGTAGCTCTCTATTTAAATATAAAAGTGATTCCAAAATAAAGAGTGGGGTTTTAAACCTTTTGGTGATGCTCACGTGATTTTTATGTGGATAATACCCTAGAAAAAAAGAAAAAATATGGAATCTCATTTCATTCCATTGCTCCTTTAAATATAAAATTGTGTATTTATTTTCTTTTAAAAACCTATATGAGTTTTTGCTTTGCTTTTTGCCCTTTGGAGAACTAGATGCTGTTTTTTGAAATTACTTTCTAGAACCTTCTCTACTGTGGAACATTTATGATTGTGTAGTTGAGCAAAATATGTTTATGTTGTTTCATAATTATTTATAATCCTACTGTTTTTAATATCAAGTAATTTTACATGTAGTGTCTGTTATGCATTCCTATTAGTTTTAATAAATGTATTTTCATTTTGTTGAATAAATTTAAAATTTTCATTATATTTTACGTGTAAACAATAATTTACTATCTACACATAAAATACCATTAACAAGTAAAATATACTGTTTACATGTAAATGGTGAATTACTATTAATTTGTTACTGCCCAGACAGTATAAAATGGTGCACATAAAGAAAAAAGCATTTTGGGAAACAGTTAAGAAATTTTTCTGGAAAATGAATTTTAGTTAAGTGCATCTTTAAAAATCTTATTCACTTTACCTAGGAAAAAGGTAGGTTTACAAATGTAACATATATCACAAAGCTTTAATATGGGAACAATTTTTGTAATATTGATAATAATATGGGTATTATTTTCAAAATAAATGGCAAAATAAAAATTTGAAACTAAAAGTATAGTGCAACTCTTAGGACAAACTGTCTTCCACAATATACAGTTGGCTGTTATCTAAATTGCCAGAAATCTAGTTCATTTTGTATTAACCTCTAATCATATTGCCTCTAAATATGTATCTGAGAAGTAAACACGTTAGATTTTCATATGTATAAAGTAAATAAATGTTTAGTCTTTTTCCAGACATGTTTGCTGTGTAATGACAGTCATTATTAGTCATCAGTAAAAATTTGAATAGCAAAAAGGAGAAAATTAAATAAAGCTAGAGCTTGGCTTTCCTACTCCTTGCTAAAAAATGGACACTTTGTACAATCAATTTCCTATCACAAGATGATGACTAGTAGATTGTTGTAATAGCTGCCATTCAGTCTTGCCCTTAATGTGATTTTTTTTTTCAACCAAGAATAGAATCTTCACTGGTGATCTTACCATATTGACTGGTGTTTATGGAACCCTGAAAAAAAATGCTGTAAATAGGAATGATAATAATCATTATAGGAAATAATTTCTCTAGCTGGTCCCCTTCATAGCAGGGATCACATAGTTCCACTGAAGGTTTTGTGTGCTCATGATTTTCTCCCTTAAAGTGTATTTGTAACATAGTTAACACAGTGTTTAATTGTATAAATCTGTGAGCTAAAATGCTATTATATAAGAAAACGGTGTTCACTTGTTTATTGGGCGTATAGTCTGATAGTTCCTAGAAATCCATTATCTTGGATGTTTCCTTTATGTAAGTTCCTGGAAATCCATTATTTGGATGTTTTCTTTATGTAGTTAGTAATTACATCAAAGCAGTTATACATTCATTAAATTATTTATTCAACAGCTATCTAATGAAAGACTACTGTGTGCTACATTCTGTTCTAAGCATATCATAATCGCTTCCCACCCTTGCCTTATTTAAAGGACACACATAATTTTATAGTGCCTGGCATTATAAATATTCATATATCTAATTTATTGTTGCTAAATAGTTTGAGGCTGATGGTTGGGGGAAGGGAGTAGTAATTTAAAGTTTATAACATAAGCATCCTTGACTTTGCCTCCTGTAATTTGACACTGACATGAGGTTTATTACTAGGTTGTGTGTATGAGTACATCTCAATTTGCTCTGACAGTTCTGGTTTTTGCCTGTTATCCTATCATAATTTTTAATAGCTCCCTCTTTCATTGTCATGAGTATTCCACTTTAGAAGATAAAATATATAGAGAGGGTCACCCTAGTTATGAGAACAAACATCAGGCTTTTAGTGCTAGGCTTGGCCCAGTGCTCAATAACTGTTATTATCATTATTGCTTTTGTTTTTATCAGCAGCAGCATCGTCCTTGTCATCATCATCTACCCTCTTAATACTTTAGTTAAGCTGAGAATTTCGGCCTTTCCAGGAAACCTGATTTTCATTATCACAAAATTAATAACACTTCAATGACAATAAGCATGTAAGAAGATGTGATATATAACTTTCCAAATTATTGAAATGCTATGCTATATATGGAAAATTCTTTCTAACCATGTTTTTCCTCTACTCTCAAATCACAATTGTCAACACAGAGGAAGACTTCTATGACCAAATTTGTGGGGTTTATTTTCCCCCACACGTCAAACAGCCATCACTAGCTGGGTGTCATCTAATTCCATCCTGACACTATCTACCAAGAGATAGTGTCAAATCCCATAGATTGAGGGCTCAGTCCCCAGGACTGCCTCCTCCACCCTCACACACACCAGTCTCAAATCCAGGTGTCTGGACTTCTGACCCATGGGCTTCAGGTTGAGGTTCCCATGACCCCCTCTTTGGGTTCAATTAATTGGCTGGATCAGCTCACAGAACTCCAGAAAACACTTACTTTCATCTATTTATGATAAAGGATATTGCAATGGACACAGATGAAGAGATGCATAGGGTGAGGCATGGTAGAGGGGGGAAGGAGGAAAAAGTGCATGAAGCTTTCATGCCCTCCCTGAGTGCACCACCCTCTAGGAACCCCCACGTATTCAGCTACCCAGAAGCTCAATGGACTGTGTCCTCTGTTTTTTATGGAAGATTCGTGACATCAGCATTCCTTCCCCCAGGGTATGCGATGGGACCCTCTAATAGAAGGGTATCATGACCTATAATCTGAAAGGTGGGGAAACATTAGAGTGAAAGGAGAGCAGGAGGTCAGAGGCCTGCCCCTGAGACCCAACACACCCAACAATATCACAAAAGACTGTAACAAGGGCTATGGGTGTTATGAGCCAGGAACCTGAATAGAAACCAATATGTACCATAATACCACATAGGCAATGTCAAGAATATGGATCAGACACCTTACAAAGAAGGAAAAAGTAAACAGGAGTGGTGAGGAGGTAATTTACTGTAGGCATTAATGATGAGATTATGGATTATGGATTCCACCTGCTACCATCTATGTACTCTAATACCTACTCTGTCCACACCTCAATGATAACATCCATAAAATTCAGGGACTAATAGAGGACACCTCTATAGGTTGTGGTGAAAATTCAATGAAGTGGTACATGGGAAATGTGTAACACAATGTCTGGCATATTGTAATTCCTCAAAAAATGTGAATTTGAAAACAGTAGGTACGATACAAAAATAGAAGGATGCAAAGACCAAGCACAAAATTATCTCTGATTCTCACCTTCTCCAAATTCTTCAAAGTCTCACCTTCTCAATCAAACAGTCATAAATATGGCTCATGGGGAGAAAGCTGAACTATGTGCTGCTATTATGAATGCAACAGGCAAAGGAGAGGAGAGTTAGAGGCAGCAAGACAACGAAATGGCTCTTGTGGAAGGCACAGAGGGTTCTCAGCCAGTGCTCTCCCATGCCACTGATATCATTATTTTCATTTTCTACGACCAACTAGCATTTCAGCTAAAATGTGTTGGAAAATGATAGATTTTTCTCCTCACGTTGCCTACCAAGCCCAACAAATCCAGCGTTATTTTCAAACACCAGCAATTTCACTTTTAAAGTATGAACATAATTCAGATGACCTTTTAATTCTCAACATCATGTTTATCAATCGATTGGCCTGACTTTAACCCAGAAATCCAAGCAGAAAGCAGTTACACTTTCACACTGTTTCTCTATCCCTTCCCCCCACCTTTATTTTTGATATCATCTTCCTCCATTTTGGTAAAATGATGAAAAACCATTTGTAGCAAGTAACGTTGAAGCCAGATAATTTTCTATTAGGAAACCTCACCAAATACAAGAAAATTTATTCATTTCAGAATAATATTTTTTAAATGTAAACAAAAATCCAGCATACATTGTGAAGCACTGATACTTATGCAACAACTTGTTTCCATATTGAAACTTTATCTTTGCCACTATATACCTACTGAGGATGTATATCAAGCATATACATTTATCACTTAAGTATGCTGTGCCCCAGATTTTATTAAAAAGCTAATTTTCAACAAAAAATGGATTCAAATATTCTTGGCAATCTCTCCTCCCTGTTCGTGATGAATTTAAAATGCAGAGGGGTATAAATGATGATGAAAAGAGAAAGGAGGAAAACATTTCTTAACTCTGGACCTTTAGTGTAACATTTTAAAATAAGTCCTTTATTAGCACAAAGGTGTTTGCCTACAGCAATGAATTCTAGAAAGGAGAAGAAATGATATAATAAAAAGGGATTTTGCTCATGTAAAATGTTTTTCTTTCCTTTTGTTTCTGCAGTACCTTTACTTATTTAGCACCAATCCTGAGACTAGAGGGTGTTTCCTTTCTTTCTAATAATTTAATAACCATGAAATGATATTAAATGGACGCTTTCATATGCCAACTCCTTAAACTGAGGTTGAATAAGGAACAAAGATGAAAGGCCATATTTAAGAACACATATTGTAAATTCTAATCCAGTTTCATTTATTATATCACCTGCGAAGCCAATATGTAATACAAAAATAAAATAACAGGGCAATTTTTATTAAAAATCAAAATCATACCAGAAATCTTTCTGTCAAATCTTTATACTCATACATCAAGATGTGAGTTTATTTATGTAGCTAAAAATATTTAATACTGAATGATGACTACTATATTGAAGTCAGCTGACCCCTAGTGCTTCAAACTCTAGGAATGGGATACCAAATGCTGGGTTGGTTATGTATTCCATTTTTGTTGTAGACCACGTGCCAGGGCTTATAACAGATCTGTAATGGGTTTCTTACCTTTTATTGTGTAGAAAATGGATGTTAGATTAGACCTGGGGCCAGTGATCCATGGAACCCCAGATTTGCAAGAAAGAGTTTATCACCATTTGATGTTATTTCTGTCTCGTGATAGCTGAGAAGGATGAGCTAGATTATCTGATAGTAAGCTGAATGCCAAAATCAGCATTCTCCTCATTTATCCACCTTATAGTTCAGGGCAAGGCCACTCTATGGGTAACAAAAGGGCTGATAAGGGCCTGATGGAGAAGCTTTGTTTTTCTGCCTTTTAATTGGCTTGCTGATATTAGAACTAATTACAAGAGATTGAAGAGAGCATTTCATTGTTTGTTGCTAGAGAAAATCAGTTTTGCTGTAGAAATGAAAGCATTTGAGCTGAATGTTGCACTTATAATTTGTGAACATTTTCAGATATCACCAGGACAAGTATAGTCCCTCTTTGGCATGGCTGGCTGAGTGTGGAGGGGAAGACATGGACCAGAAAATAGGCCAGAAACCAAAGTCATCACAAGGGTATTTCGGGAAAATTCTATTTGTTCTGATTGTTTCAATCTGCAGGCAACTTGTAACTGATGCTCGTAACTCAAATACAGTCTAAATTTTTTTTTTTTTATGAAAGTGATGCATCTGACTGTGATGTGGGTGACATCAACAGTTTTGAATAAGACAGTAGTTCTTGGACTTACTGAAACTTTTATAAAAGAATGAACATTCTGAACTCAATTGCAATGTAAGTGACTATCATGAAGATAGCTTTCTGCTGTTACTATGGCTGTTGTGACAAATTTTAGACCATTGCAATTATCTCCTAGAGGTTGCTTTATTGTTTTAGTTTTATCAGTGATGTGTATTTTTCTGTTAGAATCATTGAGATGCTTGTTAAGGAAGAG
Organism: Saimiri boliviensis; assembly: GCF_048565385.1. Lineage (NCBI taxonomy): Eukaryota > Metazoa > Chordata > Mammalia > Primates > Cebidae > Saimiri > Saimiri boliviensis. The sequence continues at coordinate 28,824,586 of NC_133470.1, read as the reverse complement.
ATATTAATTAGGATTCAGGTGCTATATAGGCTTTTATTCATTGGAAACAAAAGACAACACACAAAACAAAAAAAAAAAATAGAAAAGACACTTCATGTGTAAGATTTTATACCGTTTGGGAGCAGACAAAAACTATGTTGAGTACTAAAATAATTAAGAAAGATGGTGAGGTCAGGTGCAGTGGCTCACACCTGTAGTACCAGCAGTTTGGGAGGCCGAGGAGGGCAGATCATTTGAGGTCAGAGTTCGAGACAAGCCTGGCCAACATGGTGAAACCCCGTCTCTACTAAAAATACAAAAATTAGCTGGGCCTGAAGGCAGGCACTTATAATCCCAGCTACTTAGGAGGCCGAGGCAGGATCATTGCTTGAATCTGGGAAGCAGAGTTTGCAGTGAACGGAAGTGAATGGAAATCACGCCACTGCACTCCAGCCTGGGCAACAGAGTGAGACACTGTTTCAAAAAAAAAAAAAAAGTAAAAAAAGAAAGATGTTGATATTAACATGTTCAAGTGTTTATGCTGAAACTAGAATACAGTATGATTAAATTATCATTTCTACTTTGGGTGAGGGATGAGTTTTCTTAATGATACTCCTTTCAAATGTCTCAGTTCACATGTGGTTAATTCCCAAAGGGAACTCAAATATTCTAATGGTTTGTGTAATGAGTGTCACCATTCTACTTTCTCATTCTCCATGCCTCATCTCAGTTCTGGAAAGATCACTAAGCTTACAGTTAATAATTCAGTCTAGACCCAGGTTCACCACTCACTAACTCATAACTATGGGCCACTTTTTAAAATCTCTTAGCACCTCTAGTTCCTCATTTCTCCAACAGTGATGCATTATGAAGCTTGTTTGCTCATCTCCCAGGGTCTAGTGAGGAACTTAGAGACACAATATATACTATCATACTTTATTATGAGGAGTTAAATTGTGGTTACTGATACAAAGTGGGTACCATAAAATCCTAACACCAGTGGTAAGGGGAAAAGATCTATGTGCCATCACATAGAGCAGAACTTCTCAAACTTTAATGTACAGGAGGTCCTTGAATAATATCATTTCCTTTAATATCACTGTTATAATATTGGCAAGGAAAGAAAATGCTTCTCAGCCAGGGGGCCACTGTCTGTGTGGGGTTTGCATGGTTTTCTCATGTCTCTGTGGGTTCCCTTCTCGTACTCTGGTTTTCTCCCACATCCCAAACTGTGTACGTTAGGTGAATTGGTGTGTCTACATTGTCCCTATGTGAGTATTTATGTGTTTATGACTGTGTCCTGTGATAGAATAGGCATGTCTGCCAAGGTTAGTTTCTGTCTGGTGCTCTGAGCTTCCAGGATGGGCTCTGGCCTCCCATGTTCCTGAGCTGGAATATGTGGCTTGGAAAATGAGTGACTGAATTAATATAAATTATTGTAAAATAAAAATTCATATACTATCCAATAATCATAAAGATGCATGACAATAATTGATGCTCTTAAAATGTGCTCAGTGAGCTGCCATATTGGTTCTTGTTTGTTTTTGAACTTTGTGGTGAGAGAAGGCAATTCTGGCAATTTTTGCTTTGCAAACATTTGTTCCTTGAATGAACGACCACCACTACAACCACTGTCACTCACTGATTCACCAAAACCTGGGTAAATAATTTTCCTACTGGTTTTTATTAATCTTTCTAAAGTGGATGTATATCTCACATTTATTTCACGGTTTATTAGAAGAGCTTGGGGTCTTTATTTAGATGTTTGGTCATGTTCTGTGACCACAAGTATGCAGTAGGAACTTAATTCTTGTTTATCAATTAGCCTATGGTAAGATTGGCTTCATTATATGTCATTTTGCCAAAGTCCCAGTTTCCAAGAATCTATCAACAATATTAATTGATGACTTACTGAAACAAGAATCACCTTGGGATCTTATTAAAATCACTACTGATTCAGTGGGTCTTGCATAGGACTTGAGATTCTGCATTCCCCCCTAATTTCAATATGCTGATGCCTTGGCCCCCTTGGTCTACATCTTAAATAGTAGGAATATAGAGTAGCTGTCAAGAGTCTGTATAGGAGTTGACCACCATCCCCATTCATTGGAATGCATACAGTGTATTCTGAGATACTGGAAAGGCCTTTGCCAAAAGATTTTTCCTCTTGGTATTTATGAAGCACATTCATTCAACCACAGAAGATACATATCAACTTTGACAAAAAATATGAACACATTCAAATTGTGTATACCTTCAAAACATAGATCTCTGGGGGTTCATAACCCGTGTATGACTTTCCCACAGAACCACTCAATTCTTTTTCTCCACCTCTCTTTCTCAAACCTCTTTCTCCACCATATATTGTATATTGAAAGAAGCTCACCTCCACCTACTTTACTCTTCAGGCTTTCTTCTCAACTATCTTCTAGATACATTTAACCAGTGGGAGGCATTGGCAGGAGATTGGAAAGCAGGAGAAGGGAAGATTTCAGAGTATTTCTTTCTCTTCTTCATTGCTTTGGGCAACGGCTGGTACAAAGTGGCCAAAAAACACTAGCTATGATTAGGTCTTCTAATAACGATCTTCTAAAATACCTTTTTCAGTGGTTACCCACATTTGTTTGTCATGAATATCTCTTCAGATATCTTTGCAAATAATTGAGCCTGACTTTAGATACTCATTCAAAATCAGAATCAGTAATTTTAGGATTTAGGACTTTGGCATTACTTAAGAACTTTTAACTACCAAGCCTAACTCCCATTTCTGGCTTTCCCCTATATATCAGGTATGTAACTTACCACAATATTGTAAAATTTGCAATACTGTTATATAACAAATCAACCTAAAACTTATTGACTTAAAATTACAACCATTTATAATTGCACCCAGTCTACGGGTCAGTTGAGCTGTTGTATTGTTCTGCCTCACTCAGCTAATGGGTGGGCTAGTGGCTGGCCTATCTAGCATAATAAGCTCAGCTGGGATGATTCACCTCTGCTCCATATAGTCTCTCCTCCTTCAACGAGCTCTCCTGGGCTTGTTCTCATGTAAGAAACAGGATTCTAATAGAGAAAGCTGAAGGGAACAAGGCTTCTTTAAGCTTAAGCTTAGAACTGGCTCACTCATTTCTAACACATCCTATTAACCAAAGCAAATCATAATGCAGGCCCATATTCAAGGATTAGGGAAATAGATTACAACTCCTGATGGTAGGAACTTTAAAAGTCACATTGCAAAACGATGTCCATGCAGAGAGGTCATCAGTGCAATCTACCACACCTTGTATTCTATTAAGTTTCTCACCCCCTCTCACAAGTAAGGTATTCAGTTAAGATGCATTCCTATGTATTCATATTTCTAATCAACGTATCCTGACTCTCATGTAATATTAGCATAGTATCAATATTCTCAAAAGCCAGTAGTGTAGAGGGTCACAAATATCCTCACAGATACTTTATGCAAAATCCTAGGAGGGTAGAAACAGAGTACATTTGTTTATTTATACATTCAATATTTACTGTTTCCAATATAGTAATATGCTAAGGAATGAGGATAAAGTTATGAAAAAGACAGAAACTTGTCTTGATGGATCTTACATTTGGAGGGGGACAAACATTAACATGGATGATATAATTACAAATGCAGCTGTTATCATTGTCTTTTTAGATTTCTCATGTTGTAGACTGAGCTACTGTAATAAAAATACCCCACATTTCAATGTTTTCAACAATATAGATATGTGTATCTTTCCCACGTAAAGTCCAGCTTAGGTACATAGTCTCTGCTCTAAAAAGGAACACAGGCTGGCAAGGTGTCTACGCTATTCTCAGTATATTACTGCATTTAAAAATCTCCATGTTGCTCCCATAAATATCCATGCAATCTCTTTCTTATCAAGAAAACATACACTGCCTTCCCAAGAGAGAACAGTCAAGGTCTCATTCACTTACTACATCCAGCTAAAAGTCCATGCATTGTCTTCTCCATCAGATCCACATATACTTTCTCATGGTCCAGTGTGACCTGTAAAGTAAGAGTCAAGCTATCTGCTCCTACCACAACCAAATCTCTCTTTTTAATTTTTTAAAAAAATTTTTTGGATATATTGTAGATGTATATATTTATGGGGTACTTGAGGTGTTTTGATAACAGGCATGTAATGTATAATAATCATATCATGGAAAACGGGGCATCCATCCCCTCAAGCATTATTCTTTTGTGTTAAAACAATCCAATTATACTCTTATTTATTTTTAAATGTACAATTACATTATTTTGATGATAGTTACCCTGTTTGTGCTATCAGATACTGGGTGTTATTCATTTTTTCTAATTATTTTTATACCCATTAACCATCCCACTTCCCTCTCACCTACTTCTCCACCATTCTTCCCAGCCTTTAGTAACCATCTTTCTACTCTCTATCTCCATGAGTTCCATTGTTTTGATTTTTAGATCCTGCAAATAAGTGAGAACATGAGATGTTTTTCTGTGCCTGGGTTTTTTTGCTTAATATAATGACCTCCATTTCCATCCATGTTGTTGCAGATGACAGGATCTCAGTCTTTTTTATGGCAAAATAGTACTCCATTTGTGTATATATATCACATTTTCTTTATCCATTCATTTGTTGACAGACACTTAAATTTCTTCCAAACCTTGCCTATTGTGAATAGAGCCGCAGTAAACATATGAGTGCAGATATTTCTCCAGTATACTAACTTTCTTTGTTTGGGTATAAAGCCAGCAGTGGGATTGCTGGATCACAGGGTAGCTCTATTTTTAGTTTTTTGAGGAACCTCCACACTGTTCCCTGTAATGGTTATACTAATTTATATTCCAATCAACAGTGGACAAGAGTTCCCTTTTCTCCACATTCTCTCCAGTACAGCCACAAAGACAGCAGTAAGTGCTGAACCACCTATGCAAGACCTAGAGTAGACTATAAATCTACTACTTCTTTCCCTCTCCACACCCCCATTCCCACCACTCCATTCTGAGTTTTCAGATGTAAGCTAAGAAAAATGATTTAATAAAGCTTTTTGAAGTCTGGGATGAGAAAAAAAAATGCTTTTTTTATGTAATCCGCCATCAGCATAATAATTGCTTAGTTCAAATTGTGGTGATGCAAACAAGCACAGCAAGAGAACGTAGAACAGGGAGATCTGACACAGTCCAGAAGTGGAGGGAATGGTTGTTTGAGATAATTATTGGAGAAGATACTGTGATTTAGTTTCAAGGCAAAGCTCACTTGAGTTCTCTAGTTCTGGATACACTTATCGAAAAATTCTTACCCAAACAAATGTCTCAGCAATAAGAGAAGCCTTTCCCGAAATTCCTAATTTTTTTTTTTTCCCCAAATTCTTCCTCTGGACTGGATGTTGACCTTGTCTTTGACTTATTCTTCACCACAACTCAGAGTCATTACGTTAATCTTGAAAGAGACAGGCCACTACCTCCACTAAAAATTTACATAATTGTTTTTGTACAATTTGGTGCTAATTAAAATGTGAAAGGAATCGTGATGATATCGGTAAATGTAGTAAGGTCATTCTTTGTTCCTGAGAGCAAAGATAATGTCACCACAAAGGGATATTGTTGTATATTCACATAAGAGCAGGAAACAAGAAGAGAGAGAGTAAGGTAAGATAGCATACTAGTGTATCATACAGTCTGGTAAAGCCAATGTAGAATATTTATTTCAAAAAACAAATAAAAATAAAGTTCTGCTTGGCTTTGCAAAGCTGCTTTTTATCCTATAGAGTTAGTTTGACATGTTACTTCTCTGCCTGGTTCAAATTTTGGTTTCACTCTGTTCTGGTTATATATGCTATGCAACAAACCACCCTAAAAGTTACTGGCTTTAAATAACAAAGTTTTACAATTTCTCATAATTCTGAGTGTTGACTATGATATTCATCTGTTTCACCTGATATCAACCAAGATGCTGAGAAAGCTGGAAAGTCCAAAATGGCCTCACTCATATGACTGGTTGTTGGTGCTGGCTACCAGCCGGGAACTCAGCTAAAGCTATTGGCCATAGGTTTCAGTTTGTTTCCATTCAGTCTTCTCCATGTGGCTCCTTTGGCTTCTCCACAGCTTGGTGGTTGAATTCTGTGAAGGAGCCTTTCTGAAGAACAAACACCAATCGTCAAAGACTTATCAAGCTTCTGTTTGTATCACACTTGCTAATATCCCATTGGCCAAAGCCAGGCATATGGCCAAGTTCAGAATCAGAATGAGAAGGGACTACAAAAGACATGCATTCGAGGAGTCATGATTAATTGCGGGGTTGCCAAATAGTCACCTTCCACACATTCCTTACTAGATGGGTCATCTCTCTGTGGTCTTAGTTTTCTCAGCTAGAAACAGGAACAAAAATGGCCCTACAAAAATGGACTGAGATATATTTGGTTGGTGCAAAAGCAATTGCAGTTTTGGACTGTGAATTTTAAATCATCATAAGTAGGTTTAAATACATCTTTATTAACGAAAGTAGGAACCATTACAATCAACACATTTTTGCCAATAAAAAATAAGCGTGTTTATTCCTGTAGTGTAAAAATTCATACTTCGGGATTCAACAAACTCTTGGAAAGCATTTGCTGCATACTGCTAGTTGCGGAAGCATTTTCTCTGTAAAAAGTTGTCAAGATGCTTGAAGAAGTTGTAGCCCGTTGGTGAGAGGCCACGTAAATACGGTCGATGAGGCAAAACTTTGTAGCCCAATTCATTCAGCTTTTGAAGCATTAGTTGTGCATTGCCTGATCGGATGTTGTCATGGAAAAGAGTTGGGCCCTTTCTGTTGACCCCTGCTGGCTGCAGGCATGGCAATTTTCAGAGCATCTCATCAATTTGCTGAGCGTACCACTCAAATGTGGTGGTTTCAGTGGGATTCAGAAAGCTGTAGTGGGTCAGGCCAGCAGGAGACCACTGAATAGTAGTGATCATGATCTTCTTTTGGTACAAGTTTGGCTTTGGGAAGTGCTTTGGAGAATCTTCTCAGTCCAACCACTGAGTTGGACATTGCCAGTTGTCATATAAAATCCACTTTTTCTTGCATGTCACAATCACGATCAAGAAATGGTTTGTTGTTGTTGTTGTTGTTGTTGGCATAGAATAAGAGTAGACAACACTACAAAAAGACTATCTTTTAATTTTCACTCAGCTTATGAGGCACCCACTTAGTGCGTTTTTTCACCTTTCCAATTTGCTTCAAATGCCAAATGACCATGAAATGGTTGACATAGAGTTCTTGGGCAAGTTTTCCTGTAGTTGTGACAGGATCAGCTTCAGTGATTTCTCTAAATCGATCATTGTCAATTTCTGATGGCCAGCCACTACACTCTTCATCTTCAGAATTCTCATCTTCTTTGACAAACTTCTTGAACCAGCACTGCACTGTATGTTTGTTAGCAGTACCTGGGCCAAATGCGTTTTTGATGTGAGTTGTCTCTGCTTCTTTATAACCCATTTTGAACTCAAATAGGAAAACTGCTCGAATTTGCTTTTTGTGTAACATCATTTCCACAGTATAAAATAAACATAAAATAAACAGCAAGTAATAAGTCATTAGCAAAAAAAACATAAAGTGAGAAATGCCCATTAAAATGATGTATGATATAACCACATTTATTTAAAAATGTATTTCAATATTAAACGGCAAGTTCTATCAATGTGAAAACTGTAGTTACTTTTGTAGTCACCTGATAACACATTTAAGAAGCTTAAAGCTGTGCTCAGCACATGGTAAGACACCAGTAAGTATTAGTTATTGTTATTTTTTAGTAGTTTTCTTACAGAGCTGTAAATAAAATGAAATACTTCCCAAACAGTGATAAAACTAGAAAGCAGCAATACATTATAAGCTTCTATCCTAATCTGTCTACCCCTTAAGGCCTTAAAATGTGTCATTTCTGTGAATGTTACCTCTAACATGAAAGCACCATTAAAGTGTTCTGCAATTCCCAGTTGATTCTGACAAGAGCTTCACCCTCCCTCTCTCTTTTCTTTTTCTCTTCCTGTCTTGCTCTAGGAAGACATCCCCCATTCCTTCAGTCACTTTGATAAGGCAAATTGCCCTGTAGTCACAAAGTCCTAGACAAATAAGTCTGTACCTATGTGAAGGATGCTGTGGATTTAGTAAGGGAAACAGTTCCTTGATAAATTTCTCTTTTAGTCCTGGGTTTGCAACCCCTGTGTCATTCAACTCTAGAAATCTTCTGATGTTTTCTCCCACTTTTCATTTTTGCTCAGGCTGCCATCACAATGAGCCCACCCAATGTTCTTTCCATTTGTTATTTTTTCTTCCTTACCTCTCATTCCTTGCCTAGTCTACCTAGAAAGTCTACCTTTTTTCCTTCTCTCTTACACCACTGATCTCTAAATCTGACTTCTCCTCCATAATCCCATACAGCCTGCCTTGTCACCTCCAAACAAGATCCATCCTGGCCTCCTGTAATCCTCAGCCCACAGCAGTATTTCACTTACAGCATTCATTAGTTTCTACCTCATGTGTATCAGGCATTTAGTTTCTACCAATATTTTATTTCTTTTTATATCTATACCAAGCCTGCACTAGATAGTCCAAGCAGAAATTTAACTGATTCCTGTTTTGCAGTCCTCCCCACACCTTAGGAGAGTTAAAGATTCCTGGGCATGTTAGGTAATAGTATTTGATATTTATTAATAACTTACTGTGTGTCAGCTATCTTCTAAGCTCTTTGCACTGTTAGAAGGAAAATAACCTAAGACTGCCAAACAGCAGTCTAAAACAAAGCTGAATTCCTTGCTTATCTGGCAGGGGAGAGCATGGTACATACTAAAGGATGAATAAATGTTCACTATTAAATTGATTGTTGTGGTAGTGACAGTGGTGGTGATTTTTAAAGTGTGGGTAAAATAATTTTTTCCCAACAAATCCACATCCACATATTTAAGAAAAGATATAAATTTCATTCTATCTTTTTGTGTGCCTTTGAGAGGACACCCCTGGCACCAAACTCCCAGGCAAATGCCACCATCTGTATAATTTTCCTTCATTTGCCAATGTAGGCACAGCAGGTACTACTAGGTTAACCTTTTCTTTTGCAAGCCTTCTCTCAAAATAGTAAACACTTTAGCTGTTGGAGAGATCTAATCTCAGATTGCAAATTTAAAAATCTGTCTCTTGAGTTCAAAAAATAGAAATAAAAAATACAAATCTCTCTCCTAGAACATAATGTTTGAACTGTTACATATTTTCCACATTTCACATTATGTGATTATGAAATATGGTTTATAGGTATTAGCAAATTGAAAGAAAAGTATTATTGGTTAACACTAGCCAAGAGATTTGTATGATATTTGAGTAAAATGATAGAATGAATTATTTTAAAAGTCCATGAATCTTCACCTTCTGTGAAGTATCATGGAGGATTAGTGCTAACTAATATGCCTATATGTAACTGATTTAATGCACGTACTGGTTCTCTTTATGCTGTAAATGGTAGAAAACTGGCTTCGAACTGATTTAAACCATATTATCAAGGTTTCAGTTTTTTTGTTTTCACATTTCTCTAGGTTTTATTTTTCTGCATTGACCTAACAGCTTCATCTGACTTCCCTCTTGGTGATACAAATGGCCTGAAGCAGTTTCAGAACCCACATCTGCAAACTTACTTTTGATGAAAATCATCTCTTTAGGGGCATTCTTTCCCAAAGTATCCAGGAAAGATTGCTCTGAAACTCATTGCCTGAATTAGGTCACATGCTCATTCCTGTGCTAAATCACACCTCACTTGTACAACTAAAAGTCATTAAATCTCGACCAAACTCTACAGCTGCACCACAACAAAGGTAGAGAAGTATGTGCAAAGTTCCTCAAAGGAAAATAAGGGTGAAAGATGATTGAGTGATAGACAGATAGGTAGACAGAATAGATAGATGAATTAGGAAAAGATAACCAACTAATATCTGTCAGATTGCTTTGACTTGGTTTTTTAGTCAATTAATGAAACTGAATAATGATGTTGACATTACAGTATTTTCCAAATGTAGGCAGGTTGTGGAGATTATTTAAGCAAAAAATAAATTAAGTGTTGTAGCAGATACTGTTGGTTTTGCACCCATATCCCTTTAGCACTTACCATTTTATACACGGTGCATAATTTCCAACTTCATGTACTTGTTTCTCTTGCTTCTCTTTCCTGTACTAGATTCTGTCTCTTCTCATTCTTGGGAGAGAGTAGAAATGTAGCAGTTCTGCCCTTGTAAAGCAGCAGTTGATAGATCAATACTCTGTCCCCCTTGTCCTTCAGATCTAATAACGCCAAGCTTGATTTCCTACATCTTCTTTTAGGGTAACGAGGAGTACTAAGATTCAGTTGTTCACATTGGTGACTTGCATCATAATATATCCCTTATTGGTGGTCTCCCCTATTTCACTTCTTCTCGGCCTCTTGGTGTGTCCTGGGATCATATCCCAAAACTTGAGTTCCAATTCTTATTTCTGTATCTGATTCTGGGTAGACCCAAATCAAGACAGTTGGCTTCAATACGCATGGTGAACCATGAATATCAATTGAATCAGAATTCCATGTCATTGCTTTTCAAATTTATATCACAATAAGTTGAAAAGATGTTACGTCTTCCTTCCATGATATTTTCTGTTTCTGTATGTCTTACATTTTGGTGTCTTAAAACATGGCCACACCAGGGAAGGAACTGAAATTTGGGGTAAATGTCCTGTTTTAGAAGGTCTTCATTTAAGGCATGGACCTGAAATTGAGATTATAAACATAAGTACATGTGAGCATACAGTAGAAAGTAAGGTTGGAGGAGGAAATTGTTTGGATTTACGTAACCATTGGAGCTTCTTAGTTTAGTCAAGGAATTTCAATCATTTCTGTGGAGACTAGATGACTAATATTATATAAGGATACCTCTGGAAAATTGACTGTACGGTTTTACTAAATATGGATGAGAATATGTTCATTCAATGTTATGATGTCAAAATAGTAATAGAATGGATATTGTCTTCAAAGACAATTTTAAATTAAATATTCTCACATATTCCTACTCACTTATCAAGGGCTATGTCATTCATGGCAATATAAGACAATTCTTTTCACTTTCAAAATCTTCCAGATGCAGAAACTTTCCAATATTTGCTATAGATGAAAGTACACAGTTTCACAATTCAATGAGAAAAAAAATAATTAGGAAAAATACTTTACAGAAAGTTTATTTAGTACCATCTACAAGACCTGGTATGAGACCTTGTTGGTGTTTTATAGAATGGAATATATCATTCTGTTCTCACACTGCTAATAAAGTCATTTCTGAGACTGGGTAATTAATTTATAAAGGAAAAAGGTTTAACTGACTCACAATTCAGCATGGCTGGGAAGGCCTCAGGAAACTTACAACTATGGCAGAAGGGGAAGCAAACACATCTTTATGCACATCGCAGCAGGAAGGAGAAGAATAAGCAAAAGAGGGAAAAGTCCCTTATAATACCATCAGAACTCATGAGAACTCCTTATCACTAAAACAGCATAAGGGTAACTACCCCGATGATTCAATTGTCTCCACCTGATTCCTCCCATGACATGTGGGGATTAGGGGAACAACAATTCAAATGAGGTTTGGGTGGGGACACAGCCAAACCATATCACAGAGTTTCTAATCTAAAAGAAAAAAAAAAAAAAAAAAAGAAAAAAAAACTAACTTAGTTTCAGAAAGCTATGATTTTATGAATCATTTGAAAAATCACTTCATTATTTTTCATGCATTTTGTAGCCTTTATCCTTTAAAAGGAAATGGAATAGAACTACTATTTGTCATTTCTAAATTGTGCATTCATCAACAATTTTCAGAAGTTAATTCCAACATGTTTTCAACAACTCCATATTCCATGTTAGTACACTACACCTCAATTTTTATATTATAAATTCTTTATTTCTTCCTCACTCTTTCATCTCACACTCACCAAATGTGTTAATCCCCTTTGCTCTTTTCTCCATCTCATCTGTTGTTGCCTTTCTCCCCCTCTTCCTTTTTAATTTCTGTTCTCTTTCACTTGAAATCCTTCTCTTCATCTTTTGCTACCAATTATGTTCTTAATTGGTTGAAGTGAGCAAGATAGGAATTTTTCCACTTTTTTCCATTCTTTTACATGGTTTATCTTTAATATGTTTTAATAAACAGTTTAACATAAATCATACTTACAAGTTAACATGCCAAATTTAGAAAATAGATGAAAAATATGCCTGCTTTTTCACCCCCAAAGTACCAAGTTTAAAATGTTTTGTGATTTTGAGGCATCCTTTTACCTAAAATCAGTCTTAACAGATTCTCAGCATTCCTCTCTGTGTGAAATTGTAGAAACTTTAAAAAAATTATTTGAAGTAGCAACAACTCAAAGATAAATTGCTTTAAATGCAAGGTGCTAAAATAAAACTAAAAGATTGACAATATGATTCATCTTTATCACTGTTCTACTTAAAATTTGAAAATTAATGTTAGAAATGTGAGAGAGTGCATGAAACCTTAATGGTTTTATCATTTCATCTGGATATATATTTGATTTCTTCTTTCTGACACTGAAAGTTTAAAAGTAGCCATTATTTCTCAATAACTCATTAAAATGTGGTCCGTTCTTATATTTGCAATATTCCTATACTGAAAACCCTACAACTTCATCATTATTTAATTGTTTGTTATCATATTTGTTTCTTAAAAAGATGATAACATTATTAATTAGTTATGTATTGCTGCAAGACTAATACCACAAAGATAGTGACTTAAAATAATATATATGTATGTGTATGTGTATATATATCTTTAGAATATCAGGATGCATATGGGTCAGAAGTCTGTGCATAGATTATCCAGATTCTTCGTTTCCGGGTCTCTCGCAAGGGCTACACAATAGGTGTTGGCCAGGGCTAGGGTTTCTGGAGAAGTATTTGTCATAATCCTTTATGTGTAGTAACATAAGGTACTAAGAAACTGAATTTATTCCTTAATATTTCAAGAAGTACATGGGGTTGGGGGACAACTATGTTGTCACAAACCTTAATACAGATATGATTGGAATGGATTATGAAAGATTTTTGTCTAAGAGATAGTATAGGGCTTAACCCACTGAGGCTCCCAAATACAGATGATTCATATTCATTTGGTTTTCATACAAAAGTTCCCATGCTGATTTAAACTCTGATTTCCATATATGGTGTTTCCTTTTTTATACAATAAATGTCTATAAAATTCCTGTTATTTTTTTCAAAAGTATTGTGGCAAATAGTTCCTAGTAAAACCTAAAGATATCCTTGAAATAATTTTTATGCTCTCATTTATGTTAATAACTCAATATTGAAGTAATGTTTTTTCTTATTTCCTAGTAACTAAAATTCTTACTATATGCATGAAAAGCTCTGCCTCTATTCAAAAGCTTTTATTGCAAACAGAAATGTTAAATAAACAAAGGTACAGCTATGATTTTTCATCTGTAATGTAATTTTAAGTATACATTTTATTGCATAAGCAGGAATTTATACCCACATTTGCTTTCAGTATTCACAGAAGAATTTTTGTATATATTTTTTAAAATAGGAAAATGACTGCTTTGGTGTGGTGATAGTATGAAACAGTATTTATTGTGAAAAAGATTCTCATCTTCCATCTTTTTCAAATGGTGACTTCAATATATTTAATATTGCTGGTTTTATAATATTATAAATATTCTTGAGACGAAAAAATAATAAGAGACTGATAAGAATAATTAATATTGTTCAAAGTTTAATCAGTTTCTTTTTATTTTAACAAAAACTTGGACAAAATATCCAACTTTCCTTTTAGATAAACGCCCTCCAATGTGGTAACCACAGCCTACCGTATGAGCATTTGAAATATGGCTATTCCCAACTCAAATAGGCTGCAAGTATAAAACACTCACCAGATAACAAACCTAAGTGTGAAAAAGTAAAATATCTCATTGGTACTTTTTATGTTGAGTACAGGTTGAAATGACAACCATTTGGCTATATTAAGTAAAAGAAAATATAATATTAAAGTTAATTTTACCTGTGTTTTACTTTTTTAATGTGTAGAAAATTTTAAATTACATGTGTGGCTCTCATTACATTTTTATTGGACATTATTGTTCTATATAAACAATAGTAGTGCTGAGAGGTGTCAATAGGAACAACTGTCTTTGTGAAGAAGAAATTAGATTAACCCTATACTATATATATTAGCCCCAGAGTTGCTTAGAATCGAGTTATTCTGTTTTATTGAAAATAGGTTTTCATTTAAAATCTCTGCCTGATGTAGCCAACCAATGATTCAATGAGCAAACAAAAATCTTAAAGGGGGAAAATCATTTTTGGGGGTCTATTTCACACACTCAGTATGAAAAAGAAAAACATAAATCCAGAACTAGGATTCTAAGGGATGTAATTCTAGGATTTCTTTTGCTCTTATAATGCTTTATACCTAGAAGATGTTCAACAAATTATTGAATGATTGTAGTTTTACCATCAATTACATTTTGCAGCAATGTGTTTATTAGTAGCAAAATCCGAGTGTTTACTAATTTTTATCACCTAATCAGGAAATTAATACTACTCTTATATTGCAACTTGAGTTGCATTTTAGACTTAGTGAATTTGAGGTAAACGGAGATTGAGAATGAGAACAAAATGTTAAAAGAGAAGCAGTCTTACTTTCTTATTACTAATGGTTATTTTAGTTTGTGTGGACTCAAGCAGGGATGTTTGTACCACTAAAATCTAAACATCTATTTCAAAATTATAAATATAAAAATTAGTTTGAGCTATCATGACTCCATTACAGACTTATGGAATTTGATTCTTTGGTATGGAGCTTGGATATACATATTAAAACAAAACTAAACTAAAACTCCTACCCAATTGATTCTGCTGTGTGCTCTAGTTAAGACTATTATCGTTAAGAAAATAAATCATTGCTGCATGGAATGTTTATCATCATATTTTAAAAAATAATAATTTTGCAGGCCTTCCCATCTTCCAACTTCTAGAGACAACAAATCCAGATTTGAAAATCAGTCATATTAAATAATTATACTGATGTTTACCCATTGTTTTTATGTTATTACTTTCTTCAATTTTCACACACATTTGTTCATCAGTTGGTTATGATGGACTTCACTTTCTTTCAATCTTAAAGATGACATTTCTCCCTCCAAAAATCAATAGGTACCTGCTGATTTTATTTATTCTAGTATGAAGACACAGAAAATGAATATGGTCAAAAAAGGTTAAAAAGTAAGCCTGTTTTTCAAAAGACTGGATTGTCAATTGAAGCAGAAAATTATATTCAGTGCATTGGATTTATGCATTGTTTTAGCCTTCTCCAACCAATTTAGAAATACACTTTCTTATAAAATTGAGATTATTATAAATCCTGTGCTATGCAGCTGAAATAATGTGCCTATGCCAAGGTCATATCTTAGACGTTTGGAGGAGCTCAGTGCAACTGCATATAAGTTTATAAATGTATTCCACATACTTTTCTGATACATTTCAATAATTTAATTTTTATTTTTATTGACAATTTTGCCTATATTGTCTTAATTTTCACTTTACCTTTGACAGTGTTTCATACATATTCATTGTTTGAAGAAATTAAGCAGACAGTATTCTAAAGTCAATATTGAGTCTGCTAATGAAAATGGTTAAGTTAATTAACTAAATGGCAACCTTCACTGAACTTATTCAAAGCTATTTCCCCATGATGTGTTTTCCTGAAGAAATGATGCATAAAAATTAAATCCCTGTTATTCTCTATTGTTCTGTATCAGCCTCTAAATTGTCACTTAACATGTTACAACCTGTTGCATGATGTTTAATTATGACAATTTAATGGCAGAAGGTAAAAGATGAGACCCTAAGGGGTTACTCAAATCATCATCCCTTAAGAAATTTTAAAATGTTGTTCTATCAGAAATTCAGTTAATTATTTTTAAATTTTAGATCAAAAACAAAACTAAACTATTTTTAATGTACTAGTGATAAATCAGATAAAAATCATATTTTATTTGTGTCTTGCTTTTTGTTTTAGCATCTGTAAGAAATAATCAAGTCTTCAAAGTAAAACAAACAAAAATATCCATTTTGCAATGCCTATACCAAAGTAGTTATTCTAGGATAATGAATGGAATGCTTTTCTATACTCCATAAAGGTAAAAGAATAAACAGAAGTGGATCTGGTTTTGTGAAACTTGAAGCATATTCTTATTTGACAGTTTACTTTAAGTCAACGAATATAACATGACAAATATAAAATTAGGTGTGAACATGATTATTTATATAAAGAAAGGAAATCATAACAAATTATACATTTTTAAAAAGATGACAGATACCACATATATCACAAAATAGAAAAAAATAAGCAGAATGTTTTCTTAATAATAAACTATCTCTACAATGCTAGAATATGCAGTATTCTGAAATACTTTTTCCTATCTTTCTGGATGCATACTAGCACCTCTTCATGTGAGAGAATCAAAGGATAATTTACTCTTCCCTCTAGCATTGTTGACTAAAATTTAACTTCTATCGTTGATAGTTTAAAAAGTTTCTTTTAATTTTTGACTTATTATTGGCGATGTCACATAAATTATTACAATTTATTGTCAAATTTAGGAAGACCCTGCCAGGTTTCTTTCACATATAAACTGTAACATTTACGATCATTCAAGTTGTCTTGTACAATAACTAATAAATATTTTTATTTTAGTCATACAAAACCCTGGCTGGGGATCACCCCAACTTTATCAGGCAAAGAAGTAGCTTACAAATCAATCAAGGACCACTTATCCTTACTTTTTGGAAGAAATGGAGAAGGGTAAAGTGTTAGTTTAAATACATTCAAGAACGGAATGTAAGACAAGAAATTGGAAGCTGAGAAGTTCATCCTCAAATGCAAGAGTGAAAGAATAGGGTTAGTGAAACATGAAAGGGGGAAATCCAAGAAAAACTACGCCCAGCTTTAGAGAATCTTCTAAGCATAGAGATGTTGGCAATGTGCAAATGAAGTAGTTGTCACAAGTCAGCCATGTCAGAGGTGATTCCAGCCAGCAAGTATCTGCTGCAGAGGAGATATTTAGAAAGCAGAATGAGTTCTGTTTATACCATTACTGGGGCTTGGCTTCTTAATGGTTTCAAGTCCCCCTTTCACTCTAATCCTTCTAAAGGCAACTTTATATAAACTCTGTTTAAAAGTGTTTATCCCTATAGAATAAGTTCAAAAATTCATTTTCTTCCACATTTCAGTTGTAACTAAGATCCCAAGAATTAGCAAATAAAAATGTGAAACATCCAGAATTCTAAGCATAACTATGTCCCAAATACTTTAAAAAAACTGAAAAATATTAACTGCTTATACAAATTACAAATTTAAATGATATCCTGTATTTTAAAAGGCAACCCTAGTCATAAGATCTCTTTCCTCTTCCTCACACACTGTCAAGCTTGAGCCAACAGAGTACCTTTTAATAGGCTGCCCAGAATAGCTTTTGATAATTTAACCATTGATTAATGCAAAACTCAAATGAGATATCCTCTGAGAAATCATCCTTCTCTCCTGCCTCCTGTCTCTCCATTCTCTCTCCAGGAGACAAAGGCCCTGCAGACTCCGTGCCTTTGTAGTGTATTTTGTCTGTCTTTATTAGCTTATTCATCACTTGGTAATTGAATCATGTCTTTAAATATTTTTTTTCTTCCAGAGTAAGGGCTCACTGAAGGGAGGGATGATTTACCTAGCATACTGCCTAGCACATAAAAGGCCCTAAATAATGTTTCTTTTAACCATTAACCAACTAACCAATTCACAGTTTTTAAATGATTAAAACCACTTTAAAAAAATTAATTCATGCTTCACCTGTAAAACTATATAGATTAATTGCAATCTGGAATTCTGAGTAATTTATATAAAAGTGATGAAAAAGACCATGACTACAAATTTTTAGTTTTAATTCCAGCCTCAGTTCATGCAAACATTACAGTCACAGTATCAATTGTTTAAAAAGCTTCATCAAAATGAAAAATAAAGATGTCTGTCTAATAGAGATGCTCTAATGGACAGCTATGTATAGACTTGAGAAGAGTCTCCTCTTCATACAGCTTTGGAGGCATAAGTTGGGAACAGAGCAAGTTCTGTGTTTGCCTTCAAAGGTGTGTTCCTTTCCTTTTCATTGACAAATATTGTAAAGATGCTCCAAAACTTCTGTGAATTTCCCCCAGGACATAAGATACTCTGTATTTTCGTAACTTATTTCTCAAAAGTGGTGGTTGCCAAGATCTGAGAATAGCTGTGTCTCAGCTCTCTCTTGGAACCCAGAGACTAAAATGTTGCCACATCATCAGGAATGTAGCTGCATACTTAGCCAGAGCCAGGAGATGAGCCCCACTAGCAAAGGCCTTGGGCTGGACAAAATTGTTAGCCATTTGGTGTAGGTCATTGCACTAGGTCCATTACACAGGTTATCTGGCAGAAATCCCGGCTTTGGAGGAAAGATGTTTAAATCCTGTAAATAAATGGCTGAAACACCATAGCAGTTGATTGTGTTAAGCCCTTATCCAAAATTGCTTTGTTAAGCTCTATTATATTGCTCATTATCTTGCTGTGAAGAAAATTGAGCTTACATCTGCTTAGGGTGACAGGGTATCCTGTTGTCATGGGATTTTCCACATTTTAAGCCTATGTCACAGGCTCCCATTAGACCCTCAGAGAACATCTTTTGTGTTTGCAGGCATCCAGGTGTCAGGCAGACGCAGTCTTTGTCTCCTTTAAACTCAGTGACACATTCATGGCTGTGTATACTCCTCGATTTCCTGCCAGAGACAAAATGTTTATGGAACAGCCAAGCTAGAAGGGACCTCAGAGCTAATCTAATCAAATCTCTGCATTTTTCAGTTCCAAGGATACTCAGTGAAGGCCCTTGGGTTCTACAGGTAGTGGCAGAGGTGGTATTAGAAGTCAGGTTACGTGACTGGCAGTTCTTTGTTAGTTACTGTCCCCTTCCCCCACATGCAGCACTGGTGTAATCCCCCAGCTCTCACTTCCCTTTTTCACCACATGCCTCTCTCTTTCCTCCCCTTGATTCCCCTGCCTATCCCTCTTGTAAGGGAAACTGCCACCAGCCATCCTCATCTGAGAACCAGGAATGGAGGCCAGGTCTGTGTCTTTTCCCTCCCTCCCTTTCCCTTTTATGTGTGTGACAGTAACATTATTCATGTACAGCTGTTGCTTTTTTCAGTACCTTCCCCCTCAGAACAGAAGTTCATGAAAAATGGGGTTGCGTGATCAGCAGCCTGGGTGCCAATAAAGTTGGACAAGCAGTGTTCTTCAAACAAAATTGTAGGGCTCTGGTTTCATGCACAGCCTGGTTGGAAGACAGATACTAGTGGCCCTAGCATGAGAGCTCAATTAAACATGGAGGCCAGCGATTAAACACATGAGATTAACATACGTAAGGCTGCTTCATCTCAATGAGTCTAGGAAACACACTGAGGACAGCTTGTTCAAGACGAGCTCGTATTTGCTGCTCCTTCATAATGCCTACTTAAAACATTTGTTCTAAAAAGCACTTATTTAGTAGGGGCAGGAAAAATTCATGTTATATTAATAAGAAAACCTCTTTAGTTTTTACCTTTTATTAAAATAAGAAACTTAGAAGAGGTACTAAAAGTCACATGATTTTTACATCTATGGATTATCTTTCATTTAATATTTTTCTGCTATTCCTATTATAGAATAATTAATGTTGCCATTGCATTATTACAGAGCATAACGTGAACCACATATGTCATTTTTAATCATAATGGCCACATTAAAATAGTAAAAATAAGCAGGTGAAATTTATCTGGATTATATGATTTCCTTAACCTAATGTATCTAAAATGGTATCATTTTGACATTGTAATCAGTATACAAATACAGCCATGCCCTGTGTAATGACATTTTGGTCCGTGAAACCATGTATATATTGGTGATATAATAGGATTATAATACAGTTTTTTACCATACCTTTTCTATCTTTAGGTATGTTTAGATATGCGAATACTTACCATTGTGTTAGAATTTCCTGCAATATTCAGTACAGTCATATGCTGCACAGGTTTGCAGCCCAGAAGCAATAGGTTACACCATATTCCCTGGGTGTGTAGTAGGCTATACTACCTACGTTTGTGTAAGTACACACTATGATGTTTGCATAAGGATAAAATCATCTAAGAACCCATTTCTCAGAATGTAACCATGTCATTAAGTGATGCATGAATGAATTAAAATATTTTGGATTCTTTTTTTTTTTCAGTACTATGCCTTTGGAATCCAGTATGTATTTTACAGTATATCTCTATTCCAAATAGGCACATTCTGGGTCCTCAGTAGCTACATGTGGTGAGTGACTACCATATTGGCCAGTGAAGTTCTCTGCTCATCAAGGCTATGCGTAATTTACAGGGTATAATAACAGTAGTTTTAAATTTTATTTTTTTCTGGCTTTTATGTTATCATACCGTTTCTGTTTTTAAAATTTTTGGGTTTTTTTTTTTTCACTGTTTTTGGAAATGTACAACTTCTTGGAATGCAAATGAAAAGATATTAAAGTTAAATAATGATGTAAATAATTTGTTATTGCTAAATGTCTACCACTTGCAATATTCAAGTTTCAAATTTCAGTTGATTGTGATTGCAAACTTCAGGTAGCTGATCCCAGATAGATGGCCCAACTAAATCAGACATTTGTACATACTGGCTACAAAGTGCCTCAAGACAGGCCAGGAGGGTTGTGGATTCTTAAAAATTTCCACTGAAGGGTGCTGTCTTGTCCATTTTCCAATTTGGGTAAATTAATGAATACTACATTTAAAAGGTTTTTTTTTTTTTTTTTTTTTTTTTTTTTTTAATTTCTCATGCATTGAAGCCCTGTACTTCACTCACCAACTCACTCATTAAAGCAGCTCTGAAATACAGGCAGTAGCAAGACTTAGATGGACTGGAGATTAGGCCACAACTCCTTGAACATCTAGAGCAGAGGTCAGCAAACTTTCTATAAAGGTCCAAATGGTAAATATTTTAGGCTTTACAGGCCACGAGGTCTCTGCCACGACTACTCAACACTACTATTATAGATCAAAAGCAGCCATAATACTTATCAACACATAAATGAATGGCCATGGCTGTGTCCCATGGCACTTTATTTATGGAAACAAATTTGAATTTCATATAATATTAATGTGTCACCTATTAATTATTTTCACTTACTTAAAGTGTTAATTATTAGTTATCAAACCGTACAAAAACAGGTGGTGACTGAATATGACCCATAAGCCACAGTTTGCTGCCCTCTGCCCTAGTCTTTTGTTGAAATGGGATTATGGCAACAATCCTGGTGGAATATAAAACCACGTTGGTGCCTGCCTTTTGCTCTGGGTTTTAATTATTTCCAAGAAAATCAAGCATTTCTTTTCTTTTTCACATTTCTTTCCATATTCTCTTTTTTCCTTTGCTTTCTTTTCTGGCTAGCAGGAAGGGACCAACCCATCTTTGAATTTTATTCACTTTCCTCCTGCTGTCCGCAGAACTAATAAAGCTACAACTTAACATACGCCAATGTCAACTCTTCCCCATGTTGTATTCAAAACCAATACGCACCCTTCCTAAACCATCACCATTTCCAGGAATAGCAATTCTATATGCTATTATTATTTTACTTGTCAGTAAGATTAAAACTCCCAGGGACATTGATTTTCTTCTTTGTTAGCCATGTTTCATTTAGTGGATAATGCAATATCCATTTGCTTCATACTATAAATAACAATAATGCATCAAATTGCAACAATATGAATATGACACATAGAAAAGATAAATGTGAGTTATGCAGGTCATATTTCTTAATCTTTATATATTTAAACATGACAATAAAATAATTCCATTCAGATGAAGACAAAGGAATAGGATTTATTTTCACTGTGGTGGTTTTCTTTTTTTTGTTGTGTTTTGTTTTTTAGAGAATGAATTTTGGAGAAAAAGAAGCTTTCTAGCAGAAAATATTGAGATGAAAAGCAGCAATTCATGGTCATATTATCAAAATTGTCAAATTGGTGTGTGTATTTGAACACCACTGAATTAATTATTTTCTAAACTGTTATTCTTTCAAAAATCATGAAGATTGGCAAGTTTTTTGGATACATAAGCAAATAGTGTAGTATGGTTTGTAACACTGTTCAAGATAGCTTTTTTTTTTGTAATGAGCAAGTTCTGTCTCTGTCCTGTCTAATACAATGTGGCTTTTGAGCACTGGAAATGTGGTCAGTGCAACTAAGGAACTGATTTTTAAATTGTATTTCAGTTTAATAATTTTAAATTTAAAGTTGCATTTTGATAGTTAAGTTGTTTTGCTTTTCCTTTTTTTTACATTTTTTTTGAAATGACAGTTTTACTGTGTTGCCCAGGCTGGTCTCCAAGTCCTTGGCTCAAACAATCCTTCTTCCTCAGCCTCCCAAAGTGCTAGGATTATAGGCATGTGCTACTATGCCCAGCTAAATTGTTTCTTGAATAAAACTACTGAATTTGAGGATATGTGATCATATAGTGTAGTTTTCCCTTCCTCCACCCCAAAATCCTTATTCTGGAGTATAGTGACTTCTATAAAAGTAAAAAGAAGGAGACTGTTTTTAAAAAACTTCTAATAAGAAAGCAAATTTTAACAGATACCTTAGGGCCTAAATAAATATCAAGGTATTGTTATTTGTTATGGTTCTTGTTGCTTGGGTAAAATTATACAGATCATAACTTAATTTTACTTGAATTTTTACCAAACAAATGAACAAAACAAGCAAACAAAAATATTAAAAATGATATTTCTGAAGAATCCAAAGGACATTTTTCGATATCAGCCAGGCTGCTACTAAGGTCCTTCAAGCAAATAAGATCAAATATTTCTGATGGGAGAGTGTGAGAATAAAGTAGCCCTTGTTTAGTGCTACTAACACTAAAAGATCCTTTGTTTAGAGTATGGCCAGGAGGGAGAAAGGGAGAAAATATGAGGCTAATTTGTAACAACACATTCTGTGGTGTGTGTGTGTGTGTGTGTGTGTGTGTGTGTGTGCGTGCATGTGCATGTGCACGTCATATAAAATTACATTTTAACTTCTTTGAATTTTGTTGTCCTCAGGGTTTAAACAGTATGTGACCAAAATCACATTATGTAGTGAAGAATATGTGAGTAGGTGGATAGTTACATGGGTATAAATCCCTATAAAATCAATTTTAGAAAATAAATGAGAACTATTGAGGTTTGGGGAAATCAATGTCACCAATTCATTTCATTTGTCTAATGCCTCCAGGAGCCATTAAAAAACTTGTTACCTAACTTTAGGGTAGATACGGATCAAGGTGAACAGTCAGAAAATATTATCCATGTACTTATGTATATTATTAAGTATTCTTTGACCATGGAGTTAGTTGCTTATACTGCAAACAAATAAATTAATGAATAAGAATGCTGCTCATGAACACCAAATTTTATTGAAAAGTCAATATGGTTTTAGTGTGGTATTAAGAGCAGACTTCTCCAAGGACTGCAAACCTATTTATTGTCCATCAAATTTTAGTGACTTTGAAATTTTGCTAGAAATGGTCATTTATTTCATAATGTATTATATTTCAGGTCTTAAGAAAATAACAAAATTCATATGTGGTAATGAAGTGGTTAGGCAGTAAAACTAACATATACTGTGATTTCATACAGGAGACTTCACTGTTATTATATACTTACTTAAAACTGGAAACAGTGTAGGAAATATACATCTATAAACATCATAAGTAAAATCCACATACTTTTTCAAATGAAATCCACTTACTTTTAAAGTAAAATTCCAAGAGCTATGTCACTGGGAGCTATCATAAAAATGATTTGTAATTAGTCACTTTAACATTGTATATGGATTTATAGTTTTAAAATATCTGGTGGCATATAACCACAATGTATTTCTCAGTCATATATTCATTATTATTCTATTAAATTTCCAGAGGAAAAGAAAATAAATGACCTCCTCGTGAAGGCTATTTTACCATGAGACCAATTGTAGAATATTGTGCCTGGGAATATATCTTTGCTAAGTCTAGTTCTCCAGTGACTTTAATTTATTGTTGTTAAAAGATGTGTGAGACAAAATGAACTCTCCAAATATTTCATGCTGCATGCATTTGATCCAAAAGAAGATAATGGTTTACATGAATTATTTAATTGCTATTACTAATTTGGGAGACGTTTTCTTTTTGGTTGGAGCAAGAGAGTACTTGCTGAAAATACATTCAGAATATGCTGTTATTTAGCTACAGCTAGTGCTCGACTTATGACTAAGGTCGGGACCGCGAAACTGTCGTAACACGATTTGGTCGTAAGTTGAGTAGGCTATATGTACAGTTGAAATGGTGCACGCGGAGATGGTAGTGCTGCCAGAAGCTGGTCCGCACTGTCCTACGCCCAGCTGGGCAACGTTTGCGCTGCCAGATGTGGAGCAGTGTGGCTAGCGATTGTGGTCTTAAAGTCGAATGGTCGTCAGTTGCGTAGGTAGTAAGTCGATCAATACCTGTATTTTCAAGGTAGAGGGATATTGGCATTGGAGACTTACATGTAGCCATACAATCGTCAACTTCAATCAACTACAGACGTATTACAGGGTGGTGGTTGGAACAAAATAGCTACTAGGAAATTATTTAATTAATTACATGGATGATATTACCACTAATGCTGCAATTAATTAATACCTAGTCCTGTCTCCAGCCCCAGAATCCATGACATCAAGGTAACTGACAGAAAACATGTCAAGAATTTTCTTCCTTAGTCCTCTTGACTGACCAGATTCTACCACCTTATACTCTGTGTTCTTCAAATCAAATTTTACTAGTTCAACTGCCAAGTAACACCTGTTCTGATTGTGCTGGTGAACTTGGATATTCACACATAGACTAAAATGAGAAACAGAGTTAGAAACATCATGTATAAGAACGTAAGTGTTTTCAAGAGAGTTTGGCTTTTCATCCTCAGATTCACCTTCTCTTTTCTGTTTTATTAGCAAATGATTGTTTTGTGTGATTGTTCATTTAACAAATGCTAGATCATGTAAGAAGAGTTAATAATGGCATTTAAAGATGTAAAATTCAACTGTGGCTTTGTATATGTGTGTGTGTATATGTGTGAGTATTCTAGCTTTTGAGGAGAGGCAAGAAAAAAGGAAGACATAAATTGGAAGAGAATAGTAAAGTAAAGAAAAGAGTAATAACTGACAGTATCTAAAGGAGTAGCCAAGGTAACACATGCTAAAATTTATTAGAATAATTATTTCCATCCAGAGGGATTAGGCAATCTTATCTGAGGAGGTGGTACTTTTATTACCCAAAACGCAAAGGCTTGGGAAGGATTTTATATATGTCGATTAATAAAAGAGATATTTTATTGAGGGCAAAGAGGACATTTTGATGGCAGGGTACACAGTGACAGGGGAACAGACCAAATGGAGTGTTCTGTTATTAGGAAGATTTGAAGAATGGAAGATAGTGTCAGATAAAAAAAAAAAAAAAAAAAAAAAAAAAAAACTAGTTTTTTCAAATAAAGACAGGCTAAAGAATTTAGAGGCAATATTTGAGAAAATATATGAATTCAGAAGAAAATTTGCTTTTTGTTCACAGCATCTCTCAAAAAAATTCGTTTAGGTACTGATTGGAACTTACTACAATTTCTTCATTACTTTGAAAGTAAGTGAGATGATAGAGTCCTATTTTCCTTGGCACTATCAAATTCAATTTTCAAAACTGGCACTCATGTTTGATTCTCTTACTTAAAATTGTATGACTGATTCCCACTTGCCTTCAATTCAAAGTCTAGTGGGAATGAGAGGTAAAATAGTCTAGTGGTTAAGGGGAGGGGCTTCAAATCTTAACTTCTTGGGTTCAAATCCTAGCTTGTTTACCACTTAAAAGCTATCTGACTTTGTACAAGTCACATGTGTACAATGGGGAAATAATAGTACCTATATTATAGAGTTGTTATTTAGATATTGTTGATAGATTTATATGCTTGGCACATTTTAGGCACTACATAAATCTATCTATTTCTATAGAAGTATACATGTATACCTATGTTTAAAATAACGATTTTCTTAATTTTAAAAAGTACATATTAATTGCAGAAAAAAATTTTGAAACGTTAAAAGTAAAATCTCTGGTCTAAGTGCAAAAAAATATTTTAGACTTTGGATGTGAACTACAAAAACCTACCTCATCCACTTCCAACCCCAATCCCAGAGATATTTCAATTTATTTGCTTGCTATCAGTAATGAGAAGATCCAATTCACCACACAATTTCTGTTTTATGACACTATTGTACTGAAGTGCAAGATAGTTTTCTAAATCTTTGTCAAATCAATAGGTGCGATATAATATCTCCCTGTTTGAATTTTCCTAGTGAAGTTAAACAATTTTAATAGGTCAGTTATAGTTCTTTCATCAATTTTCGGTTCCTCATCATTGTCCCTTTTTCTATTGTTTGTCTTTTTTCTACTGATTTGTGAGAATGTTTTTATCTTAAGAGTGTTTGTCAGAAAGGCGAATTGTTTTTGCCTTTTTATTTTGCTTATTTGATTTTTTTATGTAAAGAAATTTTATACTGCTTTGAATGTAAGTCATTACTTTATGGCTTTTAAATTGAAATTATAAGAATAGCCTCCCATATTTTCATTACTTTTATAGTTCAATTTTTTTACATGTAGCATTTCATTCATTTGGTATTTACTTAGGAATTGTATGAGATAGGATTTTAAAATTAAGTTAAAATTCAATCAACTCTTAATGTTTTTAAGTACAAAAGTTTCAGAATTCAGCATTTACATTAAATTCTTTGAAAATAATGCTAAAATATGTAAATAGTTACTTATTTGAACTGGAAATTCTATATTACTATTTTTAATCTTTATAACAACTTATGTTATCTATACTTCTATTACAAAATAAATGACAAGCCTACCAAAGTAGAGAAGCTACTTATTACAATTATATCACTGTCAGTTAAACATGATTTTTGGATTAATCATAATCCAAAAATGAATTTGATAAGCAATCTAACTCTTCTTCTTGTTCCTATAGAATTAACAAATGTCAAACAGTAATGTTTTAATTTTTGAAATATTCATGTTCATATTCGTTTTGAAAATGTTTACTTGCATGCATTTCATTTATATTATTTCTTATTGAAGTTGACTTCTAAATGTGTATTGCTTTAATGATAGTATTAGGAGTATAGATTTTACCCACACTAATGAAAACTTTTAAAAACCATAAGTTTTAATAGATCCATTTATCAAATGTTACCAATTTTGAAAGGTACTGGAAAGTATGTTTTGAGAGGGAAGAGGAAGGAAAGAGTAGAATATTAAGTTAGTAAAACCTAGATGTTTAGTGCCATGTTTGTTACTTATTGTAACCTTACAAATATTCTTTATATTGTTGATTCGTAATTTTCTCACTTGATAATTTTTGAAACTGTTGTATACTTCATAGGATCATGGATAGAATAAGAAAGCAAATATAAGTAAAATCCATCATATAGTACCTGAAACATATTGTAAACCTAGGTTATAATAGTAATTTTATTGTTGCTAATATCTCAGAGGAATAGCTACCCAACCAGTACTATCCATTATTTTTATTTAGCATATAAAACATAAATAATATTCTTTCTGTGTGATAACTTTGAAAAAGTACCAAAAATATTAAAAAGTATAATCATGTATAATTTGTAATACTCCTCTAAAGTGTGGTTAACAAACTGATTCATATATTTCTAATCATTCACAAATATGTATATATGTATCTGTAAATTTCTAAATTTTCTAAAACATTGACAAATGGAAATTGTATTATTGTTATGCTGTAAAATGTGATACTGTTAAATATGTAAACATTGTGGAATGGCTAAATCAAGCTATAGAACATATTCATTACCTTACACGGTTATCATTTTTGTGGTGCGAGCACTTAAAATCTACTCTTAGTAATTTCCAAGTATACATTATTGTTACTAATGGCAGTCACCATGAGTTACAGTAGATGACTAGAATTTATTCCTCCTGTCTTATTGAAATTTTGTATCCCTTCATCAATATTTCCCCAATCACCCCATCCTCTAAGATCTAATAACTACCATTTTTCTCTGTTTCTCTGAATTCGACTATTTTAGACTTCACATATAAGTGAAATCATGCAGTATTTGTCTTTCTGTGCCTGGGTTATTTCACTTAACATCGTCTTTCAGTTCAATCCGTGTTGTTGCAAATGACAGGATTTCTTTCTTTCCAAAGGCTGAATAGTACTCCATTGTGTTTATATACCACAGTTTCTTTAACCATTCATTTATTGATGGACATTTAGGTTGATTCCATATCTTAGCTATTGCAAACAATGCTGTAATAAACATGAGAAGGCAGATATCTCTTCAAAATATAGATTTCAATGCTTTTGGATATATACCCAGAGATAGGACTGCTAGATCATATGGTAGTTCTATTTTTAATTTTTTGTGGATCTTCCATATTTTTTTCCACACTAATTATACTAATTTATATTCCCATCAGCATTGTGCAAGAGTTCTCTTTTCTTCACATCCCTGCCAACACTTATCTTTTGTCTTTTTGATAATAGTCATTCTAACAGGTATAAGATGATATCTTATTGTGGCTTTGATTTACATTTCCCTGCTGCTTTGTGAGGTTGAGCATTTTTTTTCATATGCTTGTTAGCCATTTCTATGTTTGCTTTAGAGAGATATCTATTCAGGTCCTTTGCTATGTGTTGATACTGAAATATAAAATATGCATAGAAAATCAAAACCATAATTAAAAAAATATTTAGTATGTCACGAATATTTTTCAATGTAATAGGATGTTTTTCATGATATATACTTTAATGGATGCAACATATATCATTATGTGAATGCAGTTTATTCTATTTGGAGAGATTTTTGTTTCACTTTTTCACTAGCGTGATGTAATCGGACATTCTTGTCATACGTCTCTGTGTTTATCTATGATATTCCCCTAGGAAAATTCATAGAAGTAGAATTTTGGAGTTGAAGGGAATGAATCATCTTAAGGCTTTTAAGGTAGTTTTATGAAATTTTCTAAACTGAAGTATAAAGACACATAAAAAAGTATACAAGTTATAAGAATAGGAATTTACTGATTAAAAAAAAAAATCTTAGTGTATCCACACTACTACCACTGAGATCAACAATTAGAACACTACCTCAGGAGCCCCTCTCATGTTCCTTCACAGTTATTAACCTCTCCCCTGCCACCACCCTCTCCCAAAGGTAAGCACTCTTCTAACACTTAAATTAGTTTGACTGTCTTTGAAATTAGTGTAAACAAAATCATCCAGTATATGCCCTTGTAATTTGACTTGTCTTTCTCAACATTTATTTTTGTGAGATTATTCTATGCTATTGTATGTGCTATAGTTGGTTTAGTTTTTCTATGTATTGCATTCTATTGTGTGAATGTGTCACAGTTTATCCATTCTGCTAATCAATAGACATTGGGTTGTGTCTATTATGGGGCTATGAGGAAAAATGCTAGTGTGATGTTCATGTCTTTTGCTGCATGTATGTAAATATTTATTTTTAATTTACATGGAAGTAGAATGTACACAAGAGGTGTACATTGGCTTTAGAATTATATAAAAAAAATTTTTTTTCAATGTGGTCATTTCAGTTCATCCTCCCCAGCAGTATATAAGACTTCTAGTTGATCCACATCTTCATCAACAGTATGTATTTTCAACCTGAATGTATCATTTTAACCATTTAGGTGGATGCAAAATGGTACTTCATTGTGTTTTAATTTGCAATCACCTGATGATTAGTGCCATTTTTATATCCTCATATGTGAAGTCATTGTGCAAATCTTTTCTCATTAAAAAGAATAGTTGTCTTTTTCTTATTGATATAGAAATTATTTGGATACGAGTCTTTGTCAGATGTATGCATTGTGAATATCTTTGTCCAACCTAAACTTTGCTTTTTTTTTTCTCAAAACAGTCTTTCTTGATAATGGAGTTTAATTTCTTTTGTGGCTAGTGGTTTTTATGTCTTGTTTATGAAATAATACGTTACCCTAAAATTGTTGAGATTTTTTTTCTTCATTTTCTTTTGAAAACTTTATTTTTTTGGCTTTTACACTGAGTTCTGCAGACAATCTAAAATTGGTGTTTTCTGTGTGATATGGAAAAAGAGTTAAGATTCTCATTTTCAAATGACTATTCAATTAACTTGGTACTAATTACTAAAAAGATCATCCTTCTCCCACTTAAGTGACATCATTGTATAAATTAAGTAATATTATATAGATGATTTTTTCTCACTTCAATGCCACACAGGCTTAATTATAATAAATATTCATGTCTGGTGGTAAACATTCTTAAACTTTGTTATTCTGCAAAGTTGTCTTGGATATTCCTAGTCCTTCACACTTACATGTAAATCTTAGGATTGGCATGACAATTTCTACTAAGAAATGGTTGCTGCAATTTTGATTGGGATTGCATTGAATTTATAGATTATTTGAAGAGGGCAGATATCTTTACAGTATTAGACATTCTAATTCATGAAGAAGGTCTATTCCTCTATTTGTTTACATTTTGTTTAATGTCTCAGTAGTGTTTGTAGTTTCCAGGGTGAAAGCTTTACTTTTTGGTCTGAATTATCAAATTAGTACCAGCAAATGTAGTCATGCATTGCTTGCCAAATGAGATTGTTCTACAAAATGTGTCATTAGGTGATTTTGTGGTTGTACTATCATAGAGTGTACTTACACAAAGATAGACGGTATAGCCTACTGCACACCCAGGCTATAAGGTATAAGGATATTGCTCACAGGCTACAAACCTGTACTGCATGTGACTTTACTGAATACTGTAGTCAATTGTCACACAACAATATTTGTATATCTAAACACTGAAAAGGTACAGTAGAAATACAGTATAGAAATGATAAAAAAAAATAGTACAGCTGCATATGATACTTATGAATGGAGCTTGCAGGACTGAAAGTTACACTGGATGAGTTGGTGAGTGAGTGGTAGTAATGAGTGAATGTGAAGTCTAAGACATTAATGTACAATACTGTATGCTTTATAAACACTGTACATTTAGGCCACATTAAATTTATGAAGACACATTTTTTTCTTTAAAGATAAATTAACCTCGGCTTATGGTAACGTTTTTACTTTACAATTCTTTTTACGTTTTTGACTCTCTACTAACAGTTAGCTTAAAAAATAAACATGGTGAACATCTGTACAAGAATATTCTTGTATCCTTATTGTATAAGCTTTTTATTTTTAATATTTTTGCTGCTTAAGCTTTTCTTTTGAAAAGTAAGACACAAACACACACATTAGCTTAGGCCTACACAGGTTAGGATCATCACTATCACTGTCTTCCACTTCTACATGCTGTCCCCCACTGGAAGATTTTTCAGGGGCAATAAAATATTTGTGAAGCTATCATCTCCTATGATAACAATGCCGTCTTTTAAACTACTTTGTGAAGGACTGACCTGAGGCTGTTTAACAGTTAGTATTTTATTTTTAATAAGTAGAAGAAATAAATTCTAAAATAATAATTAAAAGTATAGTAAGTACATAAACCAATAACTGTCATTTATTATCGTTATCAAGTATGTACTATACATGCTTGTCTGTGCTATATTTTTATACAACAGGCAGTGCAGTACGTTTGCTGACACCAGAATCACCGCAGAGTAATTCATTGCACTGTGATGTCACTAGGTAATAGGAGTTTTTCAGCTCCATTATAATCTCTTAGGATCACAGTCAGTCTGTTGTTGACTGAAATGTAGTCAATGACTGTATAATAATTAGGGCTCCAATGAAGATCATAGATAGTTTGTTTTCTAGAACTTTGGCAAATACATTTTACAGAAACTAATATGATAGATAAATGATAGTATATCATTGTTGTTTTCATTTGCATTTCATTGATTAATTATTGTTTGGATTTTTTCTTGTTTATTGGCTGTTTACATTTTTTGTTGATTTCTTTTTATGTTGTTTATCCAGTTTTCTAGTACATTTTTTCCTTTTGTTATTAAAATTTTTTAAATAGCAAAATTATTATCGTGTGTCTAATATATGCTGCAAATATGTCCAGTTGTCATTTGTTTTAATTTTGGTTATTGGCTTTAATTTATAGATGAACAATACAGATATCATATCCAATCTTTTTTATATTCTTTTTTGCTTCTAAAGGGCTTTCCCACACTGATATTTTATTCCAGTTCTGCTTACCATTTTTATGCTTAACACTGTAATTTTTCTGAAATTTTTTGTGTTATGAAGTTTATCTTAATATGTTTGTTTCTAAAACAGATACTTTTGTTTATTTTAATATGAAAACTTCCATACATTTGAAATTAGCATTCAAAAATTGAAAGAATAAGAAAAGTAATCTTGTGTGAAATTAGGTCAAAATTTGGTTAGATACTAAATCAACACATAAGGGAATTGAATGTGTTTGTTTTCTTTCACCACAGAGAACATGTTGTATGAAGAGCATGGTTTTATAATGCTTAAAAAGATTATTAGAAAAATGATGTATTTTACTGGTCAGGTGTTTGTGTCTATATTTTGATGTTAATGCAAATAGTAAATATAAAAGTAAATTAATTTAAAAGACACAGAATCTGATACAAACCTTACTCTTTTTCCACATTATAAATTACTCACAACTGTTATATTTTTCCGTGAACTGTTTGGAATATGCTCAATTCCTAGAGACTGTTTTAAAGTGAAGAAGAACAAAAAAAATTATGAGTTAAAAGTTCTTGGTTTCCACCCGACCATTAAGTGATACTGTCAAAGAAAAATATTCAGAGCATTTCTGACTGATGGCTTTAGATATGTTATACCAGAATAATAATGATTCATTATTAAAATATGCAAAGTGTAATTTCTCAACAATATTTTGTGGCAGGAAGATGAGCTAGTACAGTAGTTTTCCTTATTAAATTATTTCTTTACAAAAGTAATTGACATGGTTTGGCTGAGTCTCCACCCAAATCTCACCTTAAATTGTAGTAATCCCCACATGTCAAGGGTAGGGCCAGCTGGAGATAATGAAATCATGACGTGGTTAAGGCCAGGTGGAGATAATTAAATCATGGCGGTGGTTTCCCCGTGCTGTTCTCATAACAGTCAATAAGCATCACGTGATCTGATAGTTTTATAAATGGGAGTTACTCTGCGCAAGCTCTCTTCCCTGCCGCTATGCAATATGTGCCTTTGCTTCTCCTTTGCCTTCTGCGGTGATTGTGAGGCCTCCCCAGCCATGTAAAACAGTGAGTTCATTAAATATCTTTCCTTTATAAATTACTCAGTTTCGAGTATGTCTTAATTAGCAGTGTGAGATCAGACTAATACACTAATACATTTACATTGTTTAAAATATAAAAGGGACAGTTAAAAATATCTCACCCTACCCATCAGCTGCTCTACCCTCGCCGAGCATTGGCTTTAATTCTAGAAGTAAATCTACAAAATAAATTCATGGGAATAAAATTTTTGGGTCAAAGGTTACATTCTTTTTATAGGTATGGCCAAACTGCCTTCGACAAGAGGTGTGGACATGTATACTTCCCACCAGCCATATAGAAGAGTCTGTATTTTCCCACAGCCTTGGCAACATAGTGTATTTGCAGACTTTAATTTTTTCCAGTGCAATAAAGTTCTAATTTTCATTTCTCTCATTATTACCAAGGCTAAGCTTCTGTTCATGCATTTAAAATCCTTTGTATATTCTTTTCTGTGAGCTGTCCTTATCATCTGTCTAATTTTCTTTTGGGTTGTTGGCCTTTTTCTTATTAATTTGTAGAAGTTCTTTTATGTGTTAGGAAAATTAGTCCCTTATCTTAGATATGAGTCACAAACATTTATTTTTCACAATTGTTCATTTGTTTTTAATTTTGCTTATGGCTTTTGTTGTCATACAGAAGCTTTTAATTTTTTATATTGTCCAGTTTGCTGATATTTTTATCAGTAATTAAAGTTGTTTAACTTGAGGATACAATTTACATTTTTTATGTGATTGACTACTCCAGACATATATTGCTTCTTACATTGGAAAAAATAGTAGTCCTGAATTTGGAAATAGTCTTTAACAAACTTTTACTGTAGGTCTATCATGTTTAGGAACAGAGCTTGTTTGACCCAGAAATCAAAAGTCAGAAGAATCAATGTAAATAAAAAGTTAAATAGTATGATGTAAATGTTATGATGGTGGGGAACACAAGGTCTGAGAGGATAAACCTAAAGCAACATCATAATTAAGCTGAAAATGTCATCTCATGATAAGCTATCATTTCATTATTCCAGATATTAATCAAATCTGCCCCATTGTACTGTTTTCTGTCAGGAATTTTTCTACCTCTATTACAAGGAAGGGATAGTATGGGAGGGTGATAAGGAAACCAGCAATCTTAGTTAAATGTTATACAGATATCTGTGCTTATATATGAAGTCTAAATGAAACGTGAACGATTTCATGATCACATAAAAAGGAGTTCATTGCTCAGTTTCAGAAGTTTTAGGAAAATATGATGGCTATTATCTCAGTAGCTTCATAGTCTAGAGACTTTCACATGCTTTAAGTTGAAGCTATAAAATGCTTTTTGCATCTATTTGTGAAAAGAAAATGATCCAATAAAAATAAAATGTGTAGTTGCCTCCTTTAAAATGCTAGAAAAATAAGTTGCGGACATTATTAGATCATGTATTACAGACATAGAATTACATTGGTAACAGCACCTACATCTCTCACATGCACACACATGTAATTCAGCACCACAGGATGCACCACAGGTGTAGTTATGGATGTGAACTCACAAAACACAAATAGGCGTGTCTACTTCATCTGATACTATGTTTACATGGCTTTATTGTGGGATATAAATCAAACAAAGAGAACGGTATCTCAGTTCATGATTCATGGATATTCTATGCAACCTGAAGCACTATGCTTCTTTTGCCCTCTCACCCACACAGGGAAAGGCTGCCAGGAATGAGAGGCAAGAAGTGTGCAGTTCACCTTCAATAGGAGCCACCACCTGTATTTCCCATCAATCTTTTACATGATTGTAGTCACCTGGATCCAAAGACTGTATTCCAACTAACAGCACCTGCAGTGAGGTTCAGTTCCATGCAACAAAGCCAAGCCCAGCATTTCCCATTCATCTTAAAGTTAGCGTTTCCAAGGAAACAGTGCTGTCGGAGCCTAGGGACAGTCCCAGACTGAACTCCAACAACCCGGGCTGGATGTTAAACCTTTACTTATACATTCTCACGCATTTTTTTTTTTTTACAACATACATGCATTTACAAGATCTATCAATGTACATACTGTTTACATATAAGATCTTGTTTAAAATTCATTTTTGTATACCTTGATTTTTTTGTCCGCAACTTTCTCTTTTTCATAACTCTTGCATCCAATTGAAGACTGTACTCATTAATGACTTCTTTAAAAAGTATCGAAAACAGTTATTCCAAGGCATGTGACATTATGTGACACACTAGTATATTATCTACTTTATATTTAAAATCTTCTCTATTATTATTCATAATATATTATGCAACAGATGTATAGCATAAAATTGTATTCATATTGCAGTATAGTATTGTATATTACACTGGTATTATTAATAGCCTCAAAAAGAGCTATCATTACAAGTTTAAATTCTTTATCCTGTGTTGCTGGTTTTCACTCTTGATATTCTGAAGAAAATAGCTTTGCTCTTCTTTATTCTGGATTTTTTGTAGAGATGGGGATGTTGCTATGTTGCCCAGCATTGTCTCTAACACCTGGGCTCAATCCTCTTGCCTCAGCCTCCCAAAGTGCTGGGATTACAGGCGTGAGCTATACAGTGCCCAGCCTATCCTGGCTCTTTATTTACATGTAAGCTTGAGCAATAATCACTACTATTTAATAACTTTCTTGTCATTCACTACGATGCAGAGTATTGCTCTAAGGTATGTTCAGGGATAACTTTATTGAGTTCTAACAGTAATCCTGTGAAGCAGGTGCTATCATTGTCCCCAATCTATAGAGGAAGCATTGAGTATTAGAGAAAACTTGGCTGAAATGTTAAGCAAAAGCTAGAACCAGATTTGAAATCAAGTAGCCTAACTCTAGACCTCACAATGTTTAAAACCATATCATACTGCTTCCTAACCTATTTACTGTTTTTCAACCCCAACGTCATTATACCTGTATGATACTGGGATCATAATAGTATCTATGTCATAGCATTGTTGGATGGATTAAGGAAGTCTGTAAATGTGAAACTTCCAAGGATGATGGTTGGCATATACTAAGCTCTTAATAAAAATAACCTATAATCATTCTGTTATAGTCTAATCCAAATGTCCTTTTTACTTCTCATCTCAATCGCCTGCTTCTGTTTACTAGGGCTCACAAACGATAGCTCACAAAAATGCATAACTTACCAATTTTCCTTGTACATAAAAGGATTTCCTTTTACAATCTTCCATAACGTCAAAGAAAGCTAGAAGCAAGTATAGTAGAAGAAATGATTGCTCTACAAACAAAATCATAGTGTGGTTTGGTTTTAATTTTAGTATGCACATTGAATACAAATCACTCATTTGAGATTTAGAAGACCTGTGTTATATATCTGGTACTAACACTGAATAACTTGGCTTATTCGTTTTTGTAACTGCAAAGACAGTGTGTCTGGCATATAATATATAACACACCAGTATGTTTACTGAGTGAATAAATGAAAGATGTACTTCTTTATCAGTTGTAGTTGGCTTTGCAGTATGTAAGGTAGGTGTTTTGAAATTCCAAAAAGGCATTAGTTTCTTTAAAGCAAAGAATTTTTGTAAAGTGTTAATGAAAAATTTCTAACACATTGGTTAAATCCTAACATGTAACATATGTAAATAATCAATATTATGCTGCTTAAATAACACAATCAGCAAGATTCTGTAACATTTCATGATAAATAACTTTTGAAAATGCTTTTTTTTTATGCTTATACCATGAGAATTATTCACCTTTTTAAAATGTGTTTTCCTCTCAGATTTCCAGAGCTTTACCTGAGAAACAAGGAGAAATTGAAGCTCAAATAAGAGACCTTGGGCTGCTTGAAAAAAAGCTTGAAAACTTTGAAGAGCAGTTAAATCATCTACTTCTGTGGTTGTCTCCTATTAGGAATCAGTTGGAAATTTATAACCAACCAAACCAAGAAGGACCATTTGACATTAAGGTAGGGACTTTGTGCTTTAAGTAGTTTTGGTTACACACACATATATATATATAATGCAATAATACTGAATTTTTTCATTTGTTATCATTACTAAAGAAAAAATGTTACCTGTTAAAACATGGTAGGGAAGACTTTATTCAGGGTCATCACAAATAGGCACAGGGACCACTGCAATAGAGGATGATAGGAGGTTGGGTGGAGAGAGATTGGGCTGTACTCCAAATACAACACAAGGGCAGTAAGAATTTATAGCTAAGGGGCAGTGCAGGAGTCAGTATATGAAAAATTATTAAGAGGAAGTGTCACGGATAAGTGGGATTCTGGCTAAACCAACCTAACACAATTCTTGCTGAAGATGGGCCAGAGTTCTCAGACATCCCCATGGGGAATGGTGGAGAATACTGAGGGTGATCAGGTATCAAGGATAAAGAGTTCTTGCAAAACTGACAGGCTTCTTTGCTGAAACTGGATTTTATAGGGAGGTGCAAAGATGAGGCCAGGTGAAGTTTCAGAAGCCTGACTAAAGTTTAGTCAAACAGAAAATATTTGTCATCATCGTCATCATCATTGTTGTTATATTGATCATAGTAGTAATTATGATTTTACTAGAATATGCTGCTTTAACCTCAGCATTTACTAGAAATAAGGTTTTCATTAAACTCATATCACTAGAATGTCCACATCATATTTGTCACTATGATACGTTTTCTATTGCTGTTTTAGTTGTGCTTAATACAAATTCATAGATTCCTTATAAAAAAAATTGAAGTTGTTTATGAGATTAAGTTCCTAAAAAATAATGTCTGGGCTCTTTTGTAGATATTGTAATGCTCTCTCAGACTGACTACAGTTTACCTTTCTATCTTCTCATTCTGCCAGCAATCTCCCCTTATATTCTAGCCACATCAAATTACTTGGTACCTTCTTATCCATGTAATTTCATGTCATACCTATGCTCTTGATTTTCTCTCTTCTTTAAATGACTTCTTTCAGTTTATTTTGATATAAGGAATTTTCTTCCATTCTTTAAGAATGAATTCAAAGTCATTGCCTTTTCCAAGTTTTCTTCCACACCTCGAGTAGAGTTAGAATCCCTGTTAGGATTTCTTATAAACATCTTTATTCATCTCCCATTGTTTATATGTTGATTTACACTTAAATTTTACACACTTCAGTATTTCATTACACATCTGCACTGTTCTTTGAGTGAAGAAGGCATTCTCTTATTTATTTCTGCTTTTCCACTCAAATCAAACATGCTCAGCCCATGACTCAGTAAATGGTTACTTGTAAGCGTTTTTAAGTCAGTGAATAAAGATGGTACCAAGACACCCAGAATGCTAATGAGGTGCTGTTGGTAAACGTAGAGCTTCAGACAATCCTGCCAATTGAACACCACTATCTCATTCTTTTAGTGTCCTTGTAAACGTTGATTGATGCTCTTTTCTCCCTTTCAATGAATCTATTCCGAAGATCCTTTCAATATGGCTGCCCTATTTTGCATCTCCTTTTTGGTCCAAATCGTTAAGTAGCCAATCAAATGAACCAAATCATTGAAATTACAATCGATTAATGAGCGTATTGTTGGGCAATTTCAGAGCAAAAAAGATAACATTTTTGAGTCGTTTTTCTTTTAATTAATTGAGTCAAATTGTTAAATTTATTTGCTTTCCAGGATTGTAAAAACCTAACATTTTAATCTCCATTTAGCTGTTGATTTGCTAGAATTGAGCACAAAGGGAAAAGGAACTTTGAGAATATTCTAGTGAAGAGAAAGTAAAAGTTTGTGGTAGATGGGCATGAGCGAGAATAAGGAGATAGGAAGAAGTCTGCTACAACTAAAATGAGTTAGATTAGCAAAATGTTCACCACTATGTTTACCTTACTTCCTCCTGACACTTATGTCTGCCATTCTGATAGCTATCTGATAGATACTATTTACTAGGTCCCAAGAGCAGATGGCATTTTGGAAGTCGTGGGTAGATATCATTTCACCAGTGCAAAAGTCTGCCTGCTCAGCCAGTGGCACAGTCTTGGGTTCAGTCTGGTGAACAAATTTATGAGACACAATAGGCTTTACCTAGTAACGAATTTAGTTAGCTTTAAGAAATTATACAGGATTGGTTAAAACAACTTGCACATTAAAGGCACAGTGAAAGGCTTGATACCAAGATGTGGCTTCTAATGTCCCATCACCCTGCATTTTAGTCATACATGGTCAAAAGGGGCAAAACATGCATAGTCTCAGGGAAGCATTCAGTTCTAGGATCCAGACCATTTTTCCACTTAGCTAGTGCATAATGTACTGTTTTATGACTAGTGCCTACTCACCAGCACAACTACATCTCATGAATGCTGATATTTCACTGCTCAGTAAATGACCCCAACAAGAAGGTACACAATTACTTGGCCCAATATACAGTAACCTTATCCCAATTCTCAATTATCTTATGTGTTGTATATTCTTAAAAAGTAATTGATGTAATATTACAAAGAGGAAAGGCCGTAACATCTTTCCTCCCAACCAGAAATAACTTTTTTAGCTTACATGTAAAAGCACATTCTACTCTTTTAAAAGCAATCTTTGGTTAAAATGTGCCTCTTCATTAAAATAATGGAAATAAATAGTCAATGCTAGCTATCTCTCTTTTTGGAATACATTTAAGAGAAAAGATTTTTTAAAAAACGCCTTGGTACAAATAGATCCTGTTGACTCAACCAAAATGACTTTAATCCTAGTCTGTGCCCCTCTGAATGGTTTTCAAATACTGAAAACCTGCATTGAGTCTTTGTCTATGGCCCATAGGTTTCTGCCAAATGGGTCTCTGCAGTTTGAAGTGAAAGCCATGTTTGGCTCTGTTAATCACTTTTCTTTATCAAAGCTACAAGTCACTACTCTCACTGCTGTGTGTACTTTCCGAGAGTCATGATACTTGCCTCCTGCAGCTTGTTTTAAATCACTGAGGGGAGAGGCAGCTGCTTTTTCCCTGGCAGAAACCTCCTTGGCTTCAGTTCTCTGAGCATATTCCGAGTTTTTTATCTCTGGAGTGCAGATTTCAAAAATACTCTTTTAGCCTTTTTCTTCTGCTTGTGACTGTGTCCAAGGTAGGGGGAGGGGAAACATAAAATTGTATATTTTATGACTTGAGAGTTTCTCCCAATAATTCTCAAACCCCTAGCTTATAATTAGGAAATGGTGACCTGTGTGAATAATTTAATACTTTACCTAGTTCTTTATCCCTCTTTGTCTAGCTTCCATTTCTTGTCACTAATAAATGATTTATCAAGATTGCTCAGTTTTTCTGATTTAAGATATGGGAAATTAATCCTTACAGTCTGCTGTAGTCCTCTGCTTAAAGGAATTAAACTATTTTTCTGTTAAAGAAAGATGGTACACTAGACTTTGCTTTACTTAGTTTTAAACTACTGAACACCAAAAATAAAATTTTTAAAGACTTTTGAGTACATGTCCTTTTTTAACACAGAAAAAAACTGCCTTTAATAAAAGTCAAAACAAAAATGTGTGTGTGTGTGTGTGTGTGTGTATATATATATATATATATATATATATATATATATATATATGTATGTATATGCAGCCACGCCCCTAGTTACAAATCCTAAATGTAAAGAAGCTGTCTGGCCATGGCTACCTCTGAAACAAAGGATCTGAGGCCTTGCCATTATTTGGTGAGTTTGTTTTCTCCAGTCAAACTCTGAGCATACCTGTTAGAAAAATATGTAATATCCTCTGTGAGCTTCAGTTTTGCCTGTTTGGTACTTCACGCTTATTGATGAAATGCAGCTAGCTGTGTAATGAAACACAAATAAAAAAAGCTTTAAAGGCTGTGTTCTAATACATTGTTTATGCTGGAGTGAAAATTGACTGCACATTGCTTGGTTTGTGCAATTTACTCCCCAAATATTCCTATTCAGGAAATCCTGCAAATAGCAGTATTCATCTTGAAAATCACCTCACAGAACCCTTAGCAAGCTGAGAAACATAA
The DNA here is from genome assembly GCF_048565385.1 of Saimiri boliviensis. Taxonomy (NCBI): domain Eukaryota; kingdom Metazoa; phylum Chordata; class Mammalia; order Primates; family Cebidae; genus Saimiri; species Saimiri boliviensis. The sequence goes on along the minus strand of NC_133470.1, from coordinate 28,783,199 downwards.
TCAATGAGATCGTGATGTAGAGGGTGAAAATTAGGTGTAATCACAGCCCTTTCCCATCAGTCAGCCCACTAGAAGGCATGCCTTTGAATTTTGATTTTTAAATATACTCTCAATTTAAACATAAAATATGTTGATTTGAGATTTCAGAAATGATAATTGAATGCTAAGATCTTGGGACCAGTTTAGAATTTCTATAAAGGGTCTTATGTTTTTAATCTTAAATGAATGCTTTCAATAATGAGCCAGAGGTATACTATTTATTTGACCTAAAACTGACTACTGCTTTCTAAACTTTTTATTAAAATATGAGGTGTGGCAGGAAACATAATTTTATGTTAAGGCTTAGTGACTGAAATGTTTTCATTTAATCACAAGGAGAGGTTTTTTTCCTCCCCTCAAGGATGACATTCCTTCTGTGGTTTATAAATAAACAACATGTGGCTCTGCTGGCTCTTCCTTAGCTTATAAGGAACATAATTGCCCATAATGTCAAATCCACACTGAAAACTACCAAGGGACTCAATTGTAGTGACTGACCATTAAAGTCACTGAACACTATGTGTGTTCACACTCCTGTGAGTGTTGTCAAAGTAAAACTGCACTGGACAACTTAATGGGCAAGAAAGACTTTGTTCACAACTTTTGCAATAGAGGGGAGAGATTGAACTTAATTCTGCTGAAACAAAAGGCAAAAGAGCCTTTCAGTACTGAGATGAGTTATGAGGAAATGACTAGATGTCAGGAGGGAGATTAGTCAATGGGCTTAGTTGACTGAGTGGCACTTATCAAAGTTAAATTCCTTTCCTCCCCACAGAAGACTAGCAGATAGGGGCACTATCTTTTTTGAGGATTCTATATCAAAGTCCTAGCTCCCGAGTTTGTGAGAAAGTTTATTCCTGGGATATAAAAGTGGCAAGAGACTGGGAGAATATTTATATCTCAAAAAGGTAGAGAAATAATTTATAAAGTTTTCTAGAGTAGATGCTCTAAGAAAAGGAAGGTCAGGTCTCATGTCAGGAAGAAATCTGTCTCAGGTCAAATTCAGGGTGTCTTTAAAGCTTTCTTTGTCAACCCTCCACTCTGTTCAAGGGAAACCAGGTTTCCTCTTGAAAAATTTAGAAATGCTAGTTCATCTAGTTCATTTCAGCAGGTTTCTGTTGTTGAAGGACTAGCTGAACCAACTCTGCGACTTGGTAGTCATCAGATATTTCATGAAGGAGATTTCTATGAAAGTTAGAAGGAAGACAAAGATTAATGGTTGAAGCAGACTATAAACTCACTTTTTAAGTCCAGAGGACAGCAAGTCAAAAAGATTGCTAGAAGCTGGGCTGTAGACATTCTCAGATTGTAGAGAGAGGATCGCAGTAGCAATCTGATGGAGCATGACATGGAAGAGGTTGGAGTTTAATGAACTTTTTGCATGGCCTACCCAGCAGTAGCTCCAGGCATGCTATGCTGTGGTGATGAGTCCTTTGTAGTTTATATCAAGTCATCCAGCTTCGGCTTGTAGAGCTTCTTTAGATATGGTGGGGAAATGGCAGCTATAAGACAACCTACAGAAGAGAGTTCTTATCTCAATAATAATATGGGCAGTCAGGTTTTAGTTCTCAGTGACACCAAGTCAGGAGGGTGGGAGAACATTTTGAAATGTTAAATTTTTTAAAACTGGAGAATTGTAGCCAGATCTTAAAGGAAATAAACTGAAAATTGGTAAGTACGGACAAAATGTAAAAGACAGCAGTATCCAGTTCAATCTGTAAGTAACAAAATCATGTAGTTTACAAAAAAATGCTAAAGTTATCAAAGGCAATGAACAGAACTAGAATCTGATAACTCCAAGGCTTACCGAAATTCTATCTCTACTATCACCCTTTTGATCAAAGTTAGACTTTTCTTGTTTACAAAATTAGACTGGCCTAATTATTTATATAGAGGTAGAAAAAATGATAATTGACCACATAGGCTTTCTTAAGTTTGCTTAGCTGGAAGTTTTCATGAGGAATCATAAGCTGAGTAAGTTTTAGAGATATACTATACAGCAGAGTACCTATAGTTAACAATACTGTAGTGTACAATTTGAAATTTGCTGAGGGTAGAGTTTAAGTGTTCTTATCACAAAATACTATTCTCAGTTTTAGGAGTAGTAGTACATAAGATGGGAGAAAACTTTCAGAGGTAATGTGCAGGTTTATGGCATAGATTGTGGTGGTATTTTTGGATGTGTATACTTTATCTCCAAAGTCATCAGGTTCTATGCATTAAATACGTACAGCTTTCTGTTTGTCAATCATACCTCCATAACGTAGTTTTAAAAGTATGAAATCTCAGATTTGATTTTTAAAAAATCCTCTGAAGGTTAGGAAGGCAAGTCAAGAACTTGCCATCAGATTTTACCTGAAGTAAAATACCTGTAGATTCAGCTGAATTATTCTGTTTTGCAGGTCCCCAAAATACCCTAGATCCCCTACGTCTCCCAAGAATACACCTTCCTTACTCAACTCTAAGACTGGGAATTCTGTAAGCCAGTACCAGAACCGGTTTCCCAAGAGGACTTATATTAGTTCTGTATAGACAAGAATAGCTCCTTAAAACTGGTCACATCTGACGCTATGCACTTAATTCTCAAATATGACATTCCAGTCAAAGCCTTGGTTATACATTTTTGCAATTATGTCTTGTTATATAAATATATTTTATTGAACCTATGCAAATAATTATATTGTCATGAAAATAAGAATACTCAAGAATTTCTGAATTTCATAGGGATCAGGCAGGGATAAAAAGATTAATGTTTCATTCTGTTTACAAAAGCACAATCTACTAAACTCTCATGAGTTGTAGATAGCTTAAGAGAAAACGGAAAGGAGTTTCTTATATTTAGAAAACAGCATTAAAACATGAGGAATATTCTAAACAAAAGTCATAATCAAATCCTTTATCAGTTCATTCAGGCCCATGTAATTATTTCTTGTCCTTCTTGAGCTTGAGTTACTAATCACATGAACAGTTTCTCCACAGAGTTTCATAAATTCTGACTTTGTCTAATGGTATGATATCAAAGTTATTTAAGCAATGGCATCAGAAGTCTGTGCCCCAGGGTACCTGGAATAGTACTTTTTATGGGTCTCCAAGATGGTCCTGTTTTACTGAAGGTGAGGCATTCTGGCCTCTGACTGATTGTAAAAGCACTTAGGGAAGCATCAGCATAAGTTTTGTGAATGACAAAAACTTAAAATGACCATAATTAAAGATCTGATGAGTTCATTTGACAAGAAAATTTGTTTTTTTCCCCTGTGACATGTCACATTTTAAAATAACAACTGGAGTTAGGACTGATGACATGATATTATTATCAGACAAAATAACACCAGGACATATCATGGACACCTAGAGCACTAACAAAGTTCTAAGAATGTATTATAATTTTTCAAGTATTTCTACTAATAATAGTTGACCCATACAAATATAACCTAGTGAAGGTTCAGCATCTCTTCTTGTCAGAGCTTTTTATGCAACTCAACATACCAAATGAACCCAGTTACTTTTAACATCCTTCATTTTACAAGGTGCAGGAACAAATCCTTTGAAATTTTTCAAATCAATCTGAGATAAAAATTTTATTTAAGAATTGACTTGGGAAAAGCAAAATATCAAAGGTTGTAATATGACAAAAGGTTTGAATACTTGGCTAGATAGGATCATAGGTTAGTATCAAATAATGCATGGCTAACTATGTAACCAAGGTGACAATAAAATATTTCAAAAATAAATGTAGAAGGCAACATGACTATAAAAGTCTTTAGTTCTTCCAAAAGAGAAAACACTATTTAAAAAAGAAATCAAGGACATACAAAATCAACATGGGTACTTATTCTCATAAGAAACAGAATATTTGTTTCCAGAGTACACAAAAAGGTAAAAAAATAAAAAAACACAAATTTCGCAATCTCTTAAGAGCAGAACAATAGAAAAGATGAAAATATTAATTACCTTGATTGACATAATTGTTTTGCAATGTTTGTTTGTGTATGTGTGTGAGCGTGTGTGTGTGTGTATGCTGTACACTTAAATATATACAATTTTATTTCAAAAGAGTTGACCAATAATCCAAGAAATTTCATTTTTTTAACTAAAAGAAACTACAACTCATTTTTGATCAATGCACTGCTGATACTAAGGGTCATTAGTAAAAAATTACACATAAATCCATTCCATTTTAGCCATCATCGACTATTGACATAAGACTCTCCTTCCACAAATCTTCTGCCATTCTAATGTATGTGCAGATTTTGTCCTATACCTTCCTCTTCCTCATTTTCACACAGTCATTTTAATTTAGGACAAAATTATTCTCTTTGTCCTTAAGAAAGGTACATCCACCATACCTTGTATATTTTGTGTAAAAAGTTGTTTCCCTTTACCTTTAATGTTTCTGGAAGTTTTATTTACATATATTGATTGTATTTTTAACCATTATTAAGTCTTATTTTACAGAGAATGCTAGGAAGTAGTTAAATGTGAAGTGTTTGTCATATACAGCATTTCGTAGCCAACTACCAAAATTTATGAATACAAGTTAAATTCACCTACTCAATATGAGGGCTAAAAGTGTACATTAATATTTGTGGAAGAGCCTTTTAAGATTTTCTTTTGCCCTGATAGGTAATTTATGGATACTGTGTTCTAAAATTTGAGTAAATGACTGAGGAGATACCTAGTGGCCATCTGAGTATCTCCAAATTCCATCTGAGTGTTTAAAATATCCAGTCTGTTTCCAATTAGCTTTTTCAACCTCAGGTGGTTGCTTCTGGGGTTTGTGTCTTTCAGAGCCCCCAGTAGTGGCAGGGAACAGAAAGCTTTAGAAACTATAGAGAATTGAGAGGTTGGAGTAGGAAGAGAGAGGTCTGTCAGGGATGGACAAAGAGATGTAGGCAGTACAGATTTGAAGAGGAATATGTCGAAGGATTTAAGAGAGCCAAAGGGAAGATCAAAAGTAGTCAAAGGAAGAAGGAGGAATGGTGGTGATGGGAAGGGAGAGGTCTTAGATGAACTAGCTTAGGGAGCACTTATGTTTTCTGAAGAGGCCTTTGAAGGTCATCTTTAGTAAAATCATACTAAGAAGGAGAGAAGCATAGTTAGTGCCATAGAGGTGAAGCATCTAGTCAGCAGTAGTCTTCAGAGGAGGAGAAAAAGAATAGTGAGAATGTCTCATGGAGGAAAGAGGCACCAAAGTAACAGCAACAACAAAAAAGGAAACACAGATGAGGTCTCTACAAAGGAGATCTGTACAGAAAAAGACTTCCTAAATACTGAAAAACTGAAGTTGAACCAAATGAGATTTCAATAAGAATTTTCTGTGTTGCAAACCAATGGTGCCTTTCAAACAAAGAAGCCAGGGACTGTAGTCTCAAGAATATACTCAGATTATTAAGAATCAAAATCTGATGTTACCATGCTTTCACAAAAGCAGGGACGCATTGATCTAGAACACTGGGTAAGGAGTTGAACTCACAAATGAATTCCCAATTAATCAGTCAGGAGTCTACTCAACATTCACAAAATTAGCTTTGGAGAGATTAATGCCATTGAATTCACATTAGAATGAGATAATTCACATTCAAATAGTAACTCGCTTGAATAGATTGTACTAGCTGAAGTTCACCTGTTACCTGATCTCATTTCTTAAAATAATTTTTAAAAGGTGGTGTTGGGGAGATAAGGAACAAGGAAGGTCTCTTCAGAAAAAAGTTCCAGTGTTTTATATTGAATATGAAACTATCAGTGTAATGTGTCCTGAAATACATTGGATGAAAGTTATTGGACAAAAAGAAAAATTATTCATTTTTATTATGCAACTAAACAGAGATTTATGGAATGTTTTTCTCCTGAGTTTAGGTTGCCTCTGGACAAGGGTATAATTCTGACTTGATAACACCTTGAAGCTTGTTTGTTTAAGTTTGTAGATAATTTCATCGATTAGTGGAATTAGGCATCCACTTTTCTTTATGAACACTGGGTACCATAATCTTCTTCTTACATTTTGTTCTTTCTACTCAACTCCAAAAACCATTGCTGAGTTGAAGTAGAATAATAAGGGGAAAGAAACAAAAGACTAAGTTTGAATCCCAGCTTTGACATTTACTGGCTTTATGACACTGTTTAAGACTCTATTGAATAAAGCAAAACTAAGGTGGAAACACATTTCCTAAGGCATAGAAAAAGATGGTGAATGGAAAATTTCTTGCCGTATCAGGACATTTGGTAGGGGACACTAATAATAAAAATTAGACTTTCAGCTGGGCACAGTGGCTGGCATCTGTAATCCTAGCACATTGGGAGGCCAAGGAGGGTGGATTGCCTGAGCTCAGGAGTTCAAGACCAGCCTGGGCAATGTAGCAAAACTCCATCTCTAGTAAAAATAGAAAAAATTAGCTAGGCATGGTGGCTTGGGCCTGTAGTCCCAGCTACTTGGGTAGCTGAGGAATGAGAATTCTTGAACCTGGGAGGCAGAGGTTGCAGTGAGACAAGATGATGTCACTGCACTCCAGCATGGAGGATAGAGCAAGACTCCATTGAAATATACCCCTACTTTCAAAAGAAAGGGGCAAGTTGCTACCAGAAAAACACTCCAAAAAAAAAAAAAGAGTATATGATCATGAGATTTTCATCATTCACCAACCCAACTTGCCCGCCTAAGGAAAAGAAAGACTAAAGTTGGGAAGATTTTTTTTGAATTGAGAATGCCTGAAACAGATCATTCAAATAGGACTAACACTTAGTTGGACATGAGAAAACTTCTATGGCTTTTACTGTTCCCTTTCTTATGAGGGAGGGGAAAAGAGTGCCTTTCCTCTTTCTCTGCCAAGCCAAGGAAGAGGGCTTCAAAAGAACCTCTATTACAGTGGTCTACAGACCATTCTATTTATAAAAAATATTTTAGAAAATTGAGTATCTTCTTGGACATATTAAAGGTGACATCTATTTTCTGCCCTTGGGATATGGTAAATTTCGACATTTTAAAAGTGTTATAGTACAGTTTTAAATGTTTCCCATGGAATCCAAATACTATTGCAATATAATGTCTACCATCATGTACTTAAAATACATGAAGAAGTTCATGTTTAATAAATAGAAGCTTGGCCGGGCGCGGTGGCTCACACCTATAATCCCAGCACTTTGGGAGGCCGAGGCAGGTGGATCACGAGGTCAAGAGATCGAGACCATCCTGGTCAACATGGTGAAACCCCGTCTCTACTAAAAATACAAAAATTAGCTGGGCATGGTGGCGCACACCTGTAGTCCCAGCTACTTGGGAAGCTGAGGCCAGAGAATTGCTTGAACCCAGGAGGCGGAGGTTGCAGTGAGCCGAGATTGCGCCATTGCACTCCAGCCTGAGTAACAAGAGCAAAACTCCATCTCAAGAAATAACTAAAAATAGTACCCCCAAACCTAAAATACAATAAAAAAAGAAAAAATAAAGTTTTATATTATTCTTTTTTTCTCATATTTTCCTTCAACTTCCCCAAAGAATTCTATTGTAATATACATTTATGCTATAAATTTTTTTATTAACCACTGTATCATAATTCTTTATAATTACATCTATGTGGACTTAAATTCCATTTTTAAAAACAATCTCCTGTGATTACAAGGCTCGAAGTATTTTTTAAATTCTCTAGATTGAGTAGTATTTAAAGTATTAATAGTACATGCAGTTAGTAGTAACCAAATAACCTACATGTATGTACCTTTGATAAATACCTATTAAACATACTCAGTGGATATTTATTGAAGTTGAATCTATTATGAGATGGATAGGTGAGCACTTCATGGTACCTTCAGTAAAAAAGGATTTCAGCCGCCAGTATTGTGAATTGTACTTTTATTTGTCATAAATGTATCTTGACTACAATGCACTGGTGGAACAGGTCAGAGAGATATACTTTTATTTTGTAAAGTTGAAGAAAGTCTATCATTAACCGAAAAGTGGACAAGAAAATTGGAACAAAGTGCATACCATAGGAGCGAACTCAGTCAAATCTTCTAGAGAAGCCAAGGATCTGGAAACCCATTCCATAAACACCATCTCTACCCACATATCCCTAGGTAGGAAAGTCTTTGTGCACATTTATGGGAATACCCCAGTCTGAAGACTGCCACTCTGGGAGAGATGATAATTCTATCAGAAGGAGAGAGGGACAGTTTAGTCCCTGAATGGTCGCTTGTTAAGCTGCCAAAACACTGTCCAGCTCGTCTCACCTCAGTCCATGCCTTTAAGCATTGCCCAGTTACTTATTCCAGCAATATACATGTCACACTGTTGACTCAGGCTGAACTTCATAGTGTCTAAAATCCCCAATTTTTTCCTCATATATGCTGTTTCTAGGTGACATTTCCCCTACCATGCCCTTGTGTCATCTATGTTTTGGAATTAGATATAGGGCTGACGACCCCTTCTGTGGCCTTACTTAGGTTTATCCACTGAGGTCCCTGAACCTTAGTTTTAGTGCATTTCATTTCCGGATCCAGTCCTGGCCAAGGCAGAAAACACGTAAGAAACCTACTGCCACCATGAGTAACTAGCCTTGCCCTTGCTGCCCTAGTTTCTCACTTACTTCTAGTTATTTCAGTTCCTGTCTTTCAAGGAACTCAGTCTCTTCTTTCTGACTACAATAATAGTGCCCCCTACACCCCTACCACTCACTCTGCTCTCACTCCAGAAAGAAATTCTCTTTAACCCCCAAATACTTGACTGAAGATTTAATAAATTTGTCAGCCAATCAATCAAGTTGATAGTAGGGATAAAGAGAAGGGAGTCTTTGGGTACTGATTCTATCATACGATGTACAGCAATCTCTTAAAGTTTATTTTTAACTTGAGATTTGATATGTATAATTTCTGTTACTTCATCTATGTTGTGAAAAAAATCTCAGGCTGAATCCTAAAACAGAGATCTATAGCACACCACTGGAATACCCCCTCAATTTTGACAATAGTTTCTTTTGGCTGTAATTTTTCAGTTACCAAACTCTTATTGCTTTATTTCCTACCCAGTTCATATTGTTTCACTTCATCAACAAACATACATTTGGCAATTTGATCAGATGTATTGCTGAAATATACATGAAATTTATTTGTATGCCTCCCTGATCAACCTGTCTAGGTAAGCCAATAAAATTTCTATTCAGCTAACAAGTTATTGATTAACTACAATGTCCTACTACATTAAAGTGATTCTAACTCTCAATTTGCTTAGTGTGTAGTGGATGTATAAATACACATTAGTGTCCTAAATGCAATCAATGTGGAAACATTTGCAATGAAATATACTGAGTGCCCTTGTAAGCTTTCATGATAGCTCAAAAGAGCAATTCCCAATCAAGCCAGTGTCTTCCTAGAGCACAAGTAATAGAGTGTGGTTCCTTAGCATCGACTAGAAAGCCTGTAGAAATGCAAATATTTGGGCTTCTCCATAGACCTGCTGAATCAGAATTGATAAGGTTGAAACCCTGGAATCTATGTTTTAACAAGTCCTCCAGAAGATACTTAGACAACCTCCTGGAGGACATTATGCCTAAACTGGATCTTTAAAAAAGGAACAGGAATTGAGAGAGTGAAATGTGTGTGAGAAAGGAAAAGAATTCCAGACAGAAGAGGCAACAAGAGCAGAGATACGGAGGTGATAAATGGCATAAAATGTGGGAAAAACAGAAAATTCAGTGATGTTGAAGTGTAGCCTATTTTGAGAAGGCTTGGTTGTTACTTTAAGAAGCTTAGACATTATCTTTGATAGAAGTGAACACCACTGAGGAGTGATGACTGGCAAATTTCTATATTTGAGGAGCACAGGACCTAAAACAGAGAGAGTAATTGGGAGGCTACTGATGTAGCTGAGGAGCAACACGATCCTGGTTTAGGACTTTGGTAGTAGGGATGAAGGAAGAAGAGATAATTTTTTAAACTGTTTTTCAAATAGTTGCTAGTGACTCCTTGATGAGTTATAAAATCAATTTAACGGGTAAAATAAAAGAGAATAAGATAGCATAGGGTACCAAAGAAGATAATGCAGATTATCACATTGTATTACATGCAGCATAGTTAAGTGTTGTTTTCTGGAACTGTTGGTTTCATTTATATTGTATTTCATTTTTGTTTCTAATTTCAAGATAATCTGCACAGTTTTATAGAAAATGAGTTAATTAGCACTCTATCAGTGAGGCCATAGTGGGTTAATTATTACAAAGTTGGAAGTAAATTTATCCCTATAAAACAAACTTTAAAAATAATATGAATAATTTTATTTATTAAATAGATACTTTCTTCCATACAAAATTCAAAAGCGTGGAAATCCTCTGTTTTCTTTCAGCCACCCAGTTTCTCTTCCCCATGTGCTGCCAAGGTTTTAGTTTCCTGGGTAGCCTTCCAAGGATAGGGTGTGTGTGTGTGTGTGTGTGTGTGTGTGTGTGCGCGTGCGTGTGTGTATTATTTTCTTCTCGTCCTCTTAAAATAAAACCAGCTGTTAGAATGCTATAAATACCGTCTCTGCATCCTTCGAAAGAGGGTTCTTTTGAAGCCCTCTTCCTTGGCTTGGCAGGGCAAAAGGAAACGCACCCTTCTCCCTCCTTCATAATAAAGGGAAGAGTAAAATTCCTATGTGTGGGGGGAAGCATGCACACACGCATATATATTCTACAATAAAGGTTTTAATGAATGTTTTCTATGACAAACAGATTCTAGTCTTAAGATTATAACCTGAAAACATCAAAACTAACCTTTGAACTGCATAGGAATGTCTTTGCCCTTCTTAGCCATCAATCCTGGACAGAAATTCAAACACACACACATACACACACACACATGGCACTCATATATATATATATATATGTATATGTGCATATATATATATATATATATATATATATATATAGCACTTTTCTCTCTTCCTTATAAGAAAGGAAAGAGTAAAATGCGTATGGCTTATGTGTACATAAATACACATACTGGTGATAATTTTCTGTATTAGTAGTTAAAGAGCTTTATCTCTCCCTTTTGTTTTTTTAAACCATTGCATGGTATTCTATTCTAAGGTATACCATAATTCTCTTGAGCAGCATTCCAATTACTAAGACTTTAGTTTTTTTCAACTTTTGTCTAAGATATGAAAATGCATAACTGTGCACATCATTTTACACATTGCAAATATGTCTATATGATAAATTCCTAACAGTAAAATGGCTGGGTCAAACTGGCATTTGTCTTGTTAGTCAATTTAGCCAAGTTGTTCTTCATAGAACATCTCATCAGTATTATGAAAGGTTTCTTTTCCCCACACCGTTGCCCACTCGGTGTATCATCAAACTTTTTGATCTTCTAAACAAGAAAAACGATGATATCTGTCGTTTTTATTTGAATCCTTTATTCTTTTTGTGAGTGAATATGAATTTTTTCATGTGTTGCAGAATCATTTTTATTTCCTTTTCTATGCACTGTTTGCTACATTATTTTGCCAAATTTCTCTTTTGGATTATTGGTCTCTTCTTACTGAGGCAAATATAGTTTACATCGTGAAGTAAAAACATGGTTTTCTAAAATAAAGGTTTTAATGAAGGTTTTATATGAGAAACAGATTCGGGTCTTAAGGTTATAACCTGAAAACACCAAAACTAACCTTTGAATTGCATAGGAATGGTTTTTGCTCTTCTTAGCCATCAATCCTGGACAGAATTTCAGAGATGGCAAATTGTTGCACAAATACAGATTTTTGTAATTTTTAACTGATATGTAAATATTTGCTTTCATTTTCTTATTTAACAATATATTGATGACTAGAACAGGTTGTGTCTTTCCAAAGTGCCCACGTCAACTGACTCTCATTCTTTCAAAATTCATTGCCTAAAGAAGTTTCGTGGCTTCTCCCTGCATTGTATTTTCTAGCCAAATCTGAAATAACTATCTGGAAGCTTAACATTTTATTCCCACACTTATTTTTTCTTGTGAAAATCGAAACTACACTTTCCCAGTCTTCATGAGTAACCACAGTGGTTTGCCATTTGACTTGCCAGTTGTATTAGTGTACGGAGATGTAATATATCTGCATCAAGAGAGTTAATTCTGAGCAGCTGAGGGCTTTCTAGCCTCTTTACCCATCTTGGACACCAGTTTTCTCTCATTGCTATTTGTTTTATTCTTTGCAATCAGAATATCATTCCTCTTGACATACAAGAAACAAAGCCAGTAGAAATTAAAAGGATTCAATTTCTACTTTCCATTCACCAATATTATACCATTTTCCCCTAAAGCAGTTCTACCCTATCTAGATCATTCTCTTGCTTGAAATACACCTTAAAAGTAATTTTGTACCGTATATCTTTTTATACTTTTTTGAAATAATGCTTTTACTGCATGTTAGAATTTTAATTTTTGCTTAGTAGTTCTTCACTGGTCCCTTAGAAGGAAATTTAGATAATACGTTGAAGGAAGTTGTAAGAGAACATCAGAAGCCATACTATCATTTTTTAATGTACTCTAAAGAAAACTCTGCTCTGCCCATGGATGTCATCTCTTTCTGAATTTGTGTGGAAGAGTAAAATGGGAACACTTCCAATTGTTTTCAAACAACTTCTGCTTAAGTGGATGAATGCTCCACCTGGTTTACTAACTGTATTGCCCAGGGGATGGCCTTGATTGGCAGACAGAATGCGATGCAGAAACAATGGAAGTTAAATGAGGAAGGTGTTAAACTTACAAGTTACCTCCCTTGGTGCCACTGAGTGTTGGTAGAAAATAACAGGTTAGGATTTCAGATGCATTCAGAAATGCTGCACACTTGCAATTTGTAATACTTGAAACAACTCAATCTTCTAATCACAACTTTTAAAAAAATTTGGCCACCTTTCTCCATTGTCTGTCTCTTAAAACTATATTCATGAAGTTGTTTATTCACAAAGCTGTATCATTTAAAGATAAATGTTATATCCAGAAGTATGTAAATAAATTAAAATCTGGGAAGTGTTAATAACACTTATCCATTCATTGTTCTACTCTATGCTATCTAGAGCCATGCTTCTTAAAATTTAACATGAAACTGATGTTGCTGGTCTGTGGAACCACAGTTTGAGAAACACTGTCATAGATTATTAAGTTGGTGAATTGTCACCCATACAATAAATATGCAGGAGAAGTTGAATGGTTATGTCTTGGAGTCAGATATTGATTCTCAGAATGACAGCTTCTTCATTTACTTCTCAGTGATCCTCATAACTCTTCCCTATCCTGGGCAGTGAGAAAAAATTATCTCACTCTGAAATAGTGATTTTACCAGTCTCTCTTTATGGGTTGGGACCTCCTGGATCATGACCAGTCTTTTAGATTTCCTTGCTCTCCTCCTGCTTCTCTCCAAAATGACAACTGGGTTGACAGATGAGGGAACATTATATATGACCTAAGATCTCTATGCAGGTACTTGCAGTCTCCTCTGACCCTCTACTCTCTGCAACAATTCCCCTTGTCTGCCTGATAAGTCTCTACCCTGCTGACCTTGTGTCTCTGAGCTCGTATTTTCATCAGGAAATATGGTGCTCTGCTGACTAAACTATATCAGTTACTAAAGGGACCCTTAAATCTCTGAGTTAGTGCTGAAGAACACTTAAAATTCTAAATATGTAATTATACACCTCTAAAAACAAGCATGACTATCATTATGTGTAAGGCTGTCTGCCAAAAAGTTAGAGCAACATGAAGCCACTTGTTACATTTTCATTTAGTTGGGGAGGGAATGAACTTGATATTTACAGGTAGAACATTTTATCAGATGCTGAGGGGAAAACAAAAGCAAGATAAATTGTGGCCATAATCTCTGTGACCTTATTTTCCAATGGGGGGGAAGGAATAAGAAATATCTATTTTAAATAAAGCTATTTCACTCTTCAGTTACCATCTCAAGAACTCATACCAATTTAAACATCCATTCATATTTGAGGGTTGATAAAAATTACCAAATGATAATAATATAATTTTTATTGGGAAAATAATTTAAAGATGCATGTCTCTAATGAAACTTTGTAACATTTTGAAGGGTTTTAAGTAATACTTAATATATTAAGCAATACTTGATATATTTAAATTCAGAATTAACTTAGATGCTATCAGTATGAAAATATTTATAAAGTAACATGATTCTCTCCAATGAAGATGTAACCATCCAGATTTAATACATTGAATTTTCTGCTTAGAAATGCCATAGCACTATGTCCTCTTGAATATACAATTCTGTATACTGAGACTTCAATTATTATATTAAGTTCTATAGCACTGAAGAGTATATTATGATTCTCACTAACAAATACAATTCTGTTATATAAATACCCTTATCATTTAATAGGCAAAATTAGCTGATGCTACTATGCAATTTTTGTCAGCTTTACTCAGTTTAGAATAACCTTATATTCCAAATACTTCCAAATTGCCATATGCCTACTATTTTCCTGTTCACATTATTTTTCCCCTTATTGTTCCTGACCCTCCTTTGAGTAGTAGTGTCAGTGGAATTAGACTCATGCATTCACATACTGAATGAATGAATTAGTGTGTAATTCGTGATACATAAAATACTGTATAAACATCTTATATATTTTATATATGTTTTATATATCATGAATCTGATATATAGGATATATAAAATATAAATATCTTATATATTTTTATATCTTATATATCATATATATATATATATATATATGTGTGTGTGTGTGTGTGTGTGTGTGTGTGTATTTAGGGGATATCAAACAGTACAATATATATCTGACATATATTTTGATAAAGAAACACCCTAGGGTTAAGTTAACTGCTTAAATTATTACTTAGTGTAAATGAATTTAATTTGTTCTGTAATTTCAAAATGATACTTATTAAAAAAAAGTAGAGTTTGCATGTTTAATACATCTGAAGCTACAGTTTCCAAATTCTGAACACTTCAGTGCCCCCTCTGGACATAATGAATATTTGGCAGTTACTGAGCATAACAGGGCACAAATAATATAGTTAATGAAGGCATCCATAATTATTGAAATTAGACTATTTTAAGAAAAGTTTAAATTTCAACATTAAACAACTTACAATTATAATAATTGATTATGTAACATGCTGGTCATTAAAATGAGATTGGTATTTTTATTTTATTTTTGAGATGGAGTTTGCTCTGTCACCCAGGCTGGAGTGCAGTGCCATGTGATTTTGGCTCACTGCAACCTCTGCCTCTTGGATTCAAGCAATTCTCCTCCCTTAGACTTCTGAGTAGATGGGAATACTGGTGTCCACCACTATGCCAGGCTAATTTTTGCATTTTTAGTAGAGACGAGGTTTCACCATGTTGGCCAGGCTGGTCTCAAACTCCTGACCTCAAGTGATCCAGTCATCCTCAGCATCCAAAAGTGCTGGGATTACAGGTGTGAGCCACCATGCCCGGCTGAGATTGGTATTCTTGAAATTAAGAATTTTGATAAGCATTAAAAAGGCAAAACATGGACACACTCACAATAACGTATAGGATCCAACTAAAATTCTCTTTATTGAAACACGAAATTACAAAGCCATGTGGCGTACTTTTAATTTTTAAGACTTTTTTGAAGGAACTTTTGTGAACAACAAGTAGAAAAAAATGTGGGTAGATAGCATCTCTGTCTTTAAAAGTATTTGATGAAATAGGTGATAAGAAACACAGAATTAATAATTCATGTAACCTTTATTACAATACATCTTCTGGTATTAGCATAGTAATAAGTATTCATGATCTACATAATTGGAGAGATAACACAAATACAAATTATGTACACACACATACACACATACACGTTCCTATGCTTCACTCAAAACTCAACAGATGCTATTGGGACATTATAATGTGTATGCCATTATAACTAAAGTCAGATTTGTTATAGACAGTATTGTTCTTTTATTATCTTTAATATCTTCAATCAGTCCATTATAATGGTGGTATTAAGTTTGCTTATGACTAGGTTAAACAGAACTTTGGACTCCATAAAAATAAGAACAAATATTTAAAATGGCTTTAGAATAGAGAAGTAATCTGGTAAAAGTATTCTTGATGTTAATAGAAACAAAACAATGTGCTTGTTAGATTAACAATGAATAAACAGATTGTACCAGTTTTTCTCTAACGTAAATAGTGCTAAAACAACATTCTTTGTAGGTCTCCTCAGATACACATATGAAAATACCTAGAAGTAGGATTGCTACCTCATTAGAGTATTCATATCTTTAATTTTATTATATATTACAAATTGTTTTTCCACCAGCAGCAAGAAGTGGCAGAAATTTATTATTTTAATTTCCATATCCCTGGTTGAACAAGTTTTCAAGTTTGTTGGGCAGATATTTTCTTCTGTAAATTGACTCTTCATATACTTACCCCAATTTTCCATTGTGGATTGTTTACTTTCTCTTACTGATTAATATGAGTTCTCCGTATATTTTGGATTCTAGTAGAGTTCTGGATTATATGCACCTAGTAGATGAGTCTATAATTCCTTATCCAGTATCTTCTCATTGACTTTTTAGGAGACTGGTGAAAATGATCACTTAGCAGTACATACGGAAATAATGACTTATAAGCATATACAAGTTAAGTGCAACAGGTCAGTTAAGGACCTGGTATCCCAGACAAAGACTGACATATTGAGTAACCCGGGAATTGGCTTTATTCCATAATGTGTCCTTTTCCTTGATTTCAGAAACACATATATTTGCTGTTTTCTTTACATGTTTCAGAAAAGTATTCATTAAAGGGAATACAAATATATTGTTGCTGTTACAACAACAACAACAACAACAACAACAACAAACAAACACGAGTTTAATTCAGTTGCCCATTCAGTTGCTTGAGTTTATAACTTATGGTAGCACTTAGAGTTGTTTTAGATAATGACTATAATTTTGGTACAGAACCTAATAGTAAAGACAAAACATCCTTAATTTCATTTAAAGTGCATGTCAGTCATAAAGTCAGAATTGAATTGTTCTGTTCTTATCTTTAATGAAAATTAGCCGAATTGCTATTTTTTGTTTTAAAAGAAACTTCTGCTGTTTAATAATAGTTACAGATTTAAATAAATATTATGTTAAGACTTAAAGAACCATGTCCAATTACTATATGGGTAATAACTTAGAGATGCTTTATGTTGGTTTAAAGTAATGCAAGTATCACTGGCCACAATTCAGAGATAAGTCAAAATCACTTTTCTGTAATATTTGCTTTTCTTGTATATAGATCTATTGTATTCCCTAATCCTTTTGGGATATATAATCCAGTGATATTAAGACCAATTCATCCAGAAACTGAAACATTCAGTGACAGAGTTCATCAGGACCACACTCAAATGAATGTTAAGAGTCATAGCATGATAAAAGTGCATCTAAAAGAGTATATGAACAGATGACATTGCATACAATGTTGCATATAAGAAAAAGGAAGGAAAATATTCATATTATGTCATTCTAATTCATGTACACTGAAAATATAGACCGTGAACAGACATTCTTTCATTTGTTCCTTCATATATGCAATAATAGAATGCTTCTCGACCACAGATGATTCTAGGGGAAATTGGCAATTGCTGGAGATATTTTTGGTTGTCACACATGGGGGAGGAGAAAGTGCTACTGGCATCTTGTGAATAGTGACCAGACACGCTGCAAAATATCCTACAGTACATAGGGTAGCTCCCTACAAGAAATAATTATCCAGTCCCAAATGGCAATAGGGCCGAAGCTGAGAAACCCGGATTTAAGCTCACATTACATCCTAATCGAAACTAATTTGTTTGATTCTGAGCCATGGGATTCATCAAATAAAATCTATTTTCATTGGTACCATATTTAAATAAATTCATAGAACTGGTAGTATAGTAATTATGTTTGCAGGATTTGCCTCAGACTGTGGTTCAAATCTCAGATTCACCATATATTAGCTTGTACCCTAGGCAAGTTTCTAACCTTTTGTGACTCTACTTTTTTAATATGAAAAATGTTAATAGGATATGTGGAGAGGCTCTGCAATGGAGATTGAGTGAGAATAATTAAGGCGATTTATGTTAAGTGCATAGCAGAATGTTTGCACATAGTAAGTTTTCAACAAATGGTAGCAGTTAGTATGACCTTTACATATACTCAATCATTTCATCCTGATCTACTATGAAAAGCCTGGTCGCTTTCCATATTTTATTGTTTTTAAAGTACCATTGATTAGAATATGCATCATTTTATTTTTCACCAAGAAAAATGTGTTGCCATCTTAGACTGTGACACGCTATCATTGATAAAACATGTAAAACTTTCAGAGCAGCTAAACTGTTGAAATAAAATGTGAGTCTTATAATTGATTTTTGTAAAACTCATCAAGAAGTCTTATTTGATTAGGTACAACTGAACATTCAGTATCAAATTCCCTTAGAAGGATATAGGAACATAGCTTAGCAGGAAGGTAGCATCAGGCATCTCTCTTTAGCAGGATTAGTATGTGTAGCAATCTCCGGAACACCACAGAGCCATCCAAGAGCTATTCAGTTCACAGCACCTGTCCACTCTCACGTGGCGTCTCAGGTGCACAGGAAGGAAACAAATAGAGATGCTGGGTCAACCCTGGCCTAGAAGCCTTATACATCCCAGAAGCCAATGCCTTGTAAGATAGTTTCCAAGGTCCTCAAAAGGGGCATGCTTAGTTACAAGAATAGTTGCACTTGGGGAATCCCCAAAATTATGTTTTTTTTTTTTTTCCATTAGGCATTTAGAGTTCATATGAAGAACACTTAACCAAGGTGTAATTTAACAGTCTCGAACATTTTTTTAAATCTGAAGCAATGTTGCCTGCTAACACATTTGACATTCCAACTTTATCAGTTTTCTAGGGAGATGGGAGCTAGAAAGTTGATTGAAGGACAAATTCTCATACAGATGGGCAAAGGGCATTTTTAACCCTTTATTCAAAATAATATTTGTTTTTATTTATTTTCTATTTAAAGATACTGAAGCTCAGAGGAGTTAAATGTCTTGCCCCAACTCATGGATTAATAAGCCTAGAACTCAAATGTTTTTATTTCTAGACTGATTATTTCCAACAACACTTTAGTGTCCTAAAGCAAGAAGCATCAAACTATGGTCCAAGGACCATATTTAGCCCTCCACCTATTTTCATAAATGAAGTGCTATTGGAATAAAACCACATGTATTTGTTCATGTATTGGACCTGACTACTTTCATGCTGCATTGGCAGAATTTGGGTATGAGAGAAAACATAACCCACAAAGTCTAAAATATTTACGATATGGTGTTTTATAAAAAATGTTTACTAACCTCTGCTCTAAAGTATAATTATAAAATGGCTGGGTGCGATGGCTCACACTTGTAATCCCAGCAGTTTGGAAGGCCTAGGTGGGTGGATCACGAGACCAGGAATTCGAGACCAGCCTGGCCAACATGGCAAAACCGCATCTCTACTAAAAATACAAAAATTAGCCAGGCTTGGTGGTGCATGCCTGTAATCTCAGCTAATCTGGAGGCTGAGGCATGAGAATCACTTGAGCTCGGGAGGTGGAGGTTGCAGTGAGCTGAGATCATGGCACTGTATTCCAGCCTGGGCATCAGAGTGAGACTGTCTCAAAATAATAAATAAAAAAAAAAATAGTAATTATAAGTTGTTTAACTCTTTCTATGAATCTATATAAGGAGATAAAAGAAAAACATTTGTTTCTAATGTTGAATTATTTAAAACACCCATGAATTTTTTTATTTTTAATTGACAAATAGTAATTATATATATTTATGGGGTTCAATTTGATGATATTTGTTTACATGGTGGAATAATTATGCATGATGAAGGATTTTAGAGCCACAAAGCCTGAACTTAACCATTTCTCATCAGTGGCTGGCCAACTTTTTTCTTTAAAAGGCCAGATAGAAAATATTTCAGTCAATTTTTGAGGCTTCATGGGCAATTTGGTCTCTGTTGGAAAAATTCAATTCATGCTATGATTGGAACCTAGATAACTAGGCTCGAGAGCTCGTACTCTTCACCAGTAAGGACTTAGGAAGGCAGCAAGACCTTAGGAGCACCGGTTTAAATGACAGTTCTTTTAGGCAGTGTCCTGTGCTCCTATTAAGCCAGACCAGAGCTTTGGCCCTTATTTAAGAACTGTATGTATAAAGTTTTCAAAACTAAGGGCTTCAGGTTTACACGAAGTCCTTCCATCCAAACAATGCAGATTTTATCCCCTTAAGAATCTGTTCATACCTACCATCTGTTCTCTTCATTCCTTAAGGCTAATCTTAATACAGCAGCCAGAATGATCTATTTAAAAATAAGTCAGATCACATCACTTCTCTGCTGAAAGCCCTCCTTTGGTTCTTAATCTCACTCAGGATAACAGCCAAAATCCTTCCAAAGATGCCCTGCAGGACCAATCCTCCTCCATCCCCAACTCTCTGGCTATCATTCCTACTACCCTCCCCTTGCTCACTAGATTCCACTCACCCTAGTGTCTTTTTTTTTTTTTTTTTAAATGGAACATACACATACACTCTTGCCCCTGGGCCTTTGCACTTGCTGTTTTTGCATAGATTGTTTTTTTCCTGAGATAGCTACATGAATCATTCCCTCACTTTCTTCAGATCTTTACTTAAATACCACCAACCTACATGGCGAGGCTTTCCCTGGAGGCACTTTCTAAACTCTCCACATCCCACCTCCATTTGCCCCATACATAAGTCTCTTATTCCCATCCACCGCTTTAATGTTTCTTCTTTAGCACTTTTCACTCTTCAAAGCACTGTAATTTGTCTTTTATTGTATATTATCACCATTAGAATGTAAGTTTTATGAGGACAAAATAGTCTGTTTTATTCACTGTTACATATCTAGTACCTCAAACAATGTTTAGCACATAAGTAATCTGTAAATATTTATGCAATGAATCAAGTGATTTTTGGAAGACTTCTGTAAGATTTCATTTGCCAAAAGAATTCTGCCAAAAGGACTTTGAAACCTCCACTTTAAGAGTGGAGAGCTTCCACAGAGGCTTCTGGATGTCACTTGATGATCATACCTAGGTCCACTCTTTCACTGGCCTTGAACATTTCCAGTATGCAGCTTAGTAGATTCTATCTTCTCAGTTTCACAAAACTTGTCAGTTTAAAAATCAATACTGCATTATGCTTTGTATATTTGGACAGATTATTTTTGAAATCCATAAATCTCTTAAGTTTTTTTAAGTCTCCCTTTGTTGAGCTGCTCTTGATTGGTTCAAAATGGAAAGAGAGAACCTGTCATTCTTTGTCAATCAGCTTGGCATGTACTTGACAGCATGTAGTTATAGTGAAGAAAGCTGCGGTGCAGTGGTCTAGCAAAGCTAATTGTAGATAAATAAAAGAACAGTCACCCAACATGAGAGGAAAGAGAAAGAAACTCAACTGTACAATGTTGTGTTTTTCCATCCATCAGCCTTCATTTGTCAGAGTCGGCCTGACAACCTGGCAGTAGAAGTCAGGCTCCAACACAATACTGATTCCATTTCATATTTTGTTTCTTGCTACCCTTTTTAGCAGTTTCTATATGGAATAAGAGATAGTGCAGTCAATATATGTGACCAAGGCACATTTATTTTGAAGGCTTACTTTCGTCTTTTCATCCCAGAAATCATATATTTTTGTTTGCTTTACTATAATATTGTGTCAATTCTTGCTACAGTAACAAACAATGACAAAATTCTAGTGACATGTAACAACAAACATTTATTACTCACTCATATGCCTGCAGATCAGCTGCAGTTTCACCCCACACTATGAATCAATCTTTTCATTGTAAACTGTGGATCTGCTCTAAATGTCTCCTCATTCCAGGACACCAGCCAAAAGAGCAGCTTCTATATGGCATATTATTCTCTCATGGTGGAAGATAAGAGCAAGGGGAACCAGCAAATCTTGAATTGCCTTTAAAGTTCTAGCTAAGAGCTACCACATGATTTCTTCTACCCATGGTCTATTGATCAAAGTAAAGTACACAGTTAAGCCCAAAGTCAGTGGGAAGAGAAATAGATTCACTCCAGGGCAGCCATACTTAGAGAGGAAATGAATAATAAGGAACTAGCAAATCAATCATAGTATCCACAAATACCTTAGAATTTCATTGATTCCAAAATGCATTTTTAGTATTTCAATATCTCTGAACTTGAGATATATCGTACACTATATAGTGTTTACAAAGTCTAGTTTTTTTTTTTTTTGATTTCTTAGTTTATGTAACAATAGTGGCCCTTATAATCAATGATAAATTAAAACGTTGATTGTGGTGATTGAAAAAATAGCCAAATGGCAGAAGGTACACTTTATAAATAAGTTAGTTATAAGTGGGAGCTAAATGATAAGAACACATGGACACATAGAGGGGAACAACACACACTGGGGCCTATCACAGGGTGGAGGTTGGGTGGAGGGAGAGGATCAGGAAAAATAACTAATGGGCACTAGGCTTAATATCTGGGTGACAACATCATCTGTACAACAAAATCCCCATGGCACAAGTTTATCTGTGTAACAAACCTGCACATGTACTTAAAATAAAAGTTAGAAAAAATTAAGTGAACAGAAACTTATATTTGAAAAAAAAAAAAAAAAATGCTGTCATGTTTATCTCGAACTTCTTTTTTCAGTAGCAATATTTATATCTCGTTCAGATCAGCTTATTTGATTCAAAAACCATGCATTAATAGCAGATCTCATGTCTATTTATTCATATATTCTTATACATTCATTTATACATATATATTCATTCATTTATATTTAGAAGATCAGTTGGAATACATAAGTGCCATTCCCTTATTTAAAATCCGTTTGATGAGTTCATGTCCTTTGCAAGGACATGTATGAAACTGGAAACCATCGTTCTTAATAAACTGACACAAGAACAGAAAACCAAACACCACATATTCTTGAACTCATAAGTGGATGTTGAACAATGAGAACACACGGACAATGGGAGGGGAATATCACACACTGGGGCTTAGGGGATTAGCGGATAGGGGAGGAATAGCAGGGGGTGGGGGATTGTGGAGTGATAGCCTTAGGAGAAATATCAAATGTAGGTGACTGGGCGATAGATGCAGCAAACCACCACCATGTCATGTGTATACTTATGTAACAAATCTGCACAGTCTGCGCATGTACCCAGAACTTAAAGTATATTAAATCAATCAATCAATCAATCAATCAATCAATCCCTTTTTGTAGCTTCTCCACTACAGTTCTGAGGGTGGTATACAAGATTCTTCTTTTCTCTGGCTTTTGTTTTGTACTTCTACTCCATTACTCCCTGTTCCCTTACATGATATCTCCATACTGCTTCTGCTTCCTGTCTTTGCATATTCCATATTCCTTCTTGGAATATATTCTCTCTACCATCCATCCCCTTATAATAAGGTGCATGAGCTGTTTGTGCTCCCAGCCTTTCTGTCCTGACCTTCTTGTCTATCAAACACAGAACTGATCGGTTCTTGCTCTGTGCTCCATTGTACAGTGCACTTTGCTAGTTGTTGTACCTGACATGCTCTAAGTTTAATATGTATCTGTGTGTCTGCATTCCCAATTCCTAGCCCAGACAGTGAAACATAGCAAGCATTGAATAGATGTCTGTCAAATGAACAAATAAACAAATAAATGTTTGAACATACATGGAAAGGTTGTTTATGTCCTCCTTACAATGTGCTTTGAGATATATATATTCTTTATATATATATATATAAAATCATATATTCCAAGATTATTAGTAGGTAAAATGAAGAAAATTTAAAGAAATTAAGTACAAGAAAGGAAAACAAGGAAGAATTTTTCCCTGTTGTACTACGTCTAAGAACACCAAATTTCTAAACATATGCCTACACAATCAGCATAATGTTGAATTAGAAAGGTAAAGTTCAACAAATCAATCCTTAGAAATATATATATATTAATTTATTATATATAAAAATATATATTAATTTATTATATATAAAATATATATATATTAATTTATTATATTAACAATGACTTGTTACTTTTACCCTCAAAGGTTTTTTTTTTTTTTTTGACTTCTCTTCATCATGAATCTTTGCTTCACTGCTTGTCAGATCAGCAACTGCCCATTATTAGTAATGCGATACAACTAAAGGTGCTGAGAGTTACTCCCTTTCAAAAACCTATCAGGGCTGGATTTTAAAAGAGACCATGATATTCTCCTAGTGTTAGTGAACCATTACTCACTATTATCCAATTAGTACAAGTTATATTCTTAAAATTATATATGACGTTGTAGTGAATGGTCAGTACTCTGAAGGAAATAAAATTCTTGTTGTATCATAAGGATCTTAACACCTAGTGCACAATCTTGTATTGGAGGGGACACTAAGACTAAGACATGGAGAAAAAAGAACCTTAATGGAAATGCTCTATTATTAGAAATGAGGTTTTTTGGTGGAAATCCCATGAAGACTTTCTAGTCTGAATGTTCTTTGAAGTTGAACACTTTCTCATTACAAAAGCTGGCCACTATAATTAGCTATGTTTCCATTTTAGTGGTGACCTTCTTCACCTTATCTTAAATCATATAAACATGTGAGGGCATTTGTGAGATAAAAGGTTTACTCAAACCAATTCTCTGACCTGGATATCAGAGGTTTGGTAATCACAAATCCACTAAGAGAAACCCTCAGAGCATTTTCAAGGCTATGTAAAAATTTATTTCCTTTTCTTTGAAAAGAGACAGGATTTTTTCTCACTTATATTCTGGAAGAATTTTGTAGAAGGTACTTGAGTTCAAGAGGAGGAGAAATAATTAATATAATATTAAGAAGCATGTCAATTTTGGAAAGACATAAACATATCTGCACATGTGCATGCATGCAAGCATGCATGCCCACACACACAGTACACGCAAGAGGTTAAGAAAGGAAGTCGAGATTTGGTGACACATACTTCCTAGATATAATTTCAACTCTGCCATTTATAAACCACGTGGTCTTGGACAACTGACCTAATCTCTCTCAATTTCAGCATCTGTGAAATTAGATAAAATTTTTTTTTCTAGGAGTGTATGTATGTATGAAAAGCACAGTGTTTGACATATAATAAATGTTTTAGCAACTGTAGCTTGTTAATATTATCATAGCAATTAATGTCACTATAGCAGTTACTTGCCATTTTCAGCACAGCTAATAATTTTAGTAGCATTTTCTAATGTTTCCATCTTGTGTGGTTTCTTCGGAGTTGTTTCCTGCTCTGTTTTTTTAGCTTTTCTATGTCACATTCTATTTGCATGAAGAAATATCAAATTTTAAAAATTTATTTCACATATTATTTCATTTTTAGGATAATTGTGTTTCTTATAGTTTATTTTCCTTATACTGACTTTAGAAAATATATACTAAAGGATATTTTCAGTGAAGTTAATTGGATTTAGTACAGTTGACCCTTCAAGCAATAGTATTTTGCCCTTAATAACTGACCTATCTTTGAACTAATAAATTCAACCTGCAAATAAATGTAGTGAGGTAAATTATACAAATTTGTCTTCAAAATGGTCTTCCTAAAGTGATCTATCAAAGGTGCATTTAATTAGAGGTCCAGTTCTCCAAAAATGTGCCAAGGAAAACTAACCACGAAGAATTGAGAGCTAAAATCAATTCTTTCACCCGTTGCTCTATTTCTATAGAACTGAGAATAAATCTAATCTAGGAACTTAGAATCTGTATTATGTCATTGAAGGATGAAGAGATGACAATAGTGATGATAGAAGGAGATGTTAATAGAAAATATTTCAACAAAAGGAAATGATGTGACTATGCAATGCTCATTCACCAGGGGGCTAAATCTAGGGCTATTTTGGTGACTTGAACAGGGAATATTCTATTTCCTGCAAGTAAAAAATATGGACATTTCATTTGGCATGCCACCTGCTCTTCAGTCCATCATCTAGCAAGCACCTGCTTAGCACTTTGGAGCTCTAAGTAGTACTTGGACTCCTCAAATGTCAGCCTTGTTGCCATTTCTGTTTATTTTCCAATAACAATTTTATTAATGAAAATTTGTTTGTGGCTGTCTTAAGAAAATTCCTTGTAGTAGTCAAGGAGGTTCCTAATCCTATCTGCCAGTGCTTTCTGAATAGTAGCATCTATTCTTCATGATTTTGGGAACTACTTATGTGTGATTGAAGAATATGGGATGGGTAGTGAAGGATGCTAATCATTTTGCTGCACAGAAGAAACACAGATGGAAGTATTGACTGTGTTCATTTTCTAAAGGTATAGAATTTACACTGAATTGTACTTGTAGGTAATTTTAAAGGAATAGCTATTCAGTCTTTTGAATTTGTTACAATTTTGCAAGACATTTAAAAAATCTTACTGAGAATTTTTATCATAGATAATGAATGCTCTTATAATTTTAGGTTTGTTTCTTCCATAATTAAAAAATTATCCTAAAAGATTGTGTGTGTGTGTGTGTGTGTGTGTGTGTGTGTGTACTCCTTGGTTTTACACAGCAAACGTTCCTCGCATTGTAAGTTATATTTAGTTGCTCGCATTGTAAGTTATATTTAGTAAGTTTAATGTTGTTACCTAAATCTTTTTGCTGAATTTTAGAAACGGGAACATGTAGTAAATTTGGGAGAGCATAGCTAGTATTTATAAAGTAAACCCAGAACATTACATATAAACCCTCATTTCATTTTAACCTCCAATGAAGGATATATTCAGTATTAGTATTTGTATCATTTCCTTAGCTTCCTTGCTTATCTGTAATATGCAACGTGGTGGCACCCCTTTTCATATAATTCTCTCCTCAATTCTTTTTTTGGGGGGTTTACAAGTTTCTTTTCAATCTCTTCTGCTCCTTTTATCTTTTATTGGTTCAACTTTCTTCTCTTATCCTGTGGAGGTAAATATCTAATTCTGGCTCCATTTCCTTCAGTCACTCTACAAGTATCACTGGGACAATATTCAACAACTACTGTTTTTACCTCCAAAACTATATCCTTACCCCTAATCTGCACACTACACTTGTTTTTCCAATTATTTTCTGTACATTTGCATCAGTGTTACTCATAGGCATCTTGACTAATGTGTCCAACCTGAAAACATTATTGCTTCCATATACAGGGTCACCTATCTGCCTTATACCCCTAGACAGTTTCTCCCAAGTTACACTATGTTAGTGATTCTGAAAATTTTCTTTTTCCCCATCAAGTCCTGCCAATTCTATATCCACAACACAATGATCCTTCCTGAACATCCATGCTGCTCCTGTTTGTTCAATAAGTACTTGGACTTCTAAAGGAATGTCCTATCTTTATTTCATCAGCCTCCTATCCTTAAAATCTTTCCTCCAATCTGCTGCTAGAGTTGTCATCTTAAAAGAGTCAAATCAGGGTTGGTATATAAGAAATTTTACAAACTACCAAGTTCTTGATATATATAATCAACTTGAGAGAAAGAGAGAGAGAGAGAGAGAGAGAGAGAGAGAGAGAGAGAGAGATTTTATTCTGTCCTCTATAACACCTGAATAATTCTGTACATATTTATGTTAACAGAGCAGTGTATTACTTCAAATCCTTATACAAGCCAAAATCCTCACTGCCTTATGGCAATTGAACTTGCTTTTCCCTCTGCCTGAAATAGTCTTCAATATGTTGACATGACTCATTTCTTCACTTCATTCCATTTCCTGAAGAGAGGAACAGTCTTATGTGCTCACAATGCCTAAAATAGAGCCCACTGTCACTCCCTACTTACTCTTTTTAATCTTTCTTCATAGCATACATATACATATACATATACATATACATATACATATACATATACATATACATATACAGGCATACCTCTGAGACTTTGAAGGTTCAGTTCCAGACCACCATAATAAAGTGAGTCACATGAATTTTTTCATTTCCCAGTGCATATAAAATTATGTTTGCACTACACTGTAATCTATTAAGTTTGCAATAGTGTTATGCCTAAAAACTAATATGCAGGCCTTAATTTCAAAATGTTATTGCAACATTCAAGCTGAGAGCCAAATCAGGAATGCAATCTTATTTACAATAGCCACAAAAATATAATATCTAGAAATACGTCTAACCAAAGAGATGAAAGATGTCTACAGGGATAGCTACAAAACACTGATGAAAGAAACCATAGATAACACAAACAAATGGAAAAACATTCCATGTTAATGAAAAGGAAGAATCAATATCATTAAAATGGACATACTGATTAAAGCAATCTACAGAATCAATGCTATTCCTATCAGACTACAAATGTCATTTTCACAGAATTATAAAAAACTATTCTGAAATACATATGAATCTAAAAAAGAGTCTGAAGAGTAAAAGCAATCCTAAGTGAAAAGAATAAAGCATGATCTTAACCAACTTCAAAGTATACTATAAGGCCACAGTTACCCAAACAGATTGGTACTTGTACAAAAACAGAAACTTAGACCAGTAGAACAGAATAGAGAACCCAGAAATAAAGCTGCATACCTCCAGCCATCTAATCTTTGGTAAAGTAAACAAAAATAAGAAATGGGGAAATGACTGCCTACTCAATAAATGGTGCTGGGATGGCTGGCTAACTATATGCAGAGGAATGAAACTGGACTCCTACCTTTCACTATATACAAATTAACTCAAGATGGATTAAAGATTTAAAAAAATAAAATCTCAAACTAGGAGAATCCTAGAAGAAAACTTATGAAACACTATTATGGACATCAGTCTTGGAAATCAGTTCATAACTAAGTCCTTAAAAGCAAATGTAACAAAACCAAAAATTAATAAGTGGGATCTAATTAAATTAAATAGCTTCTACACAACAAAAGAAACAATCAACAGAGTAAACAGACAACCCACAGGATAAGAGTAAATATACACAAACTATCCATCAGAAAAAGACCTAATATCCATAATCTATAGTGAACTTAAACAACTCAACAGGCAAAACACAGACCATTAAAAAGAGGGGCAAATGGCATGAACAGACAGATACTTCTCAAAAGAAGATTAACAGATGACCAACATATTAAAAACTGTTCCACATCACTCATCATCAGAAAAATGCAAATCAAAACCACAATGAAATACCATCTAACACCAGTCAGAATGCCTATTATCAAACTCTCAAAACCCAACAGATGTTGGGGAGCCTGTGGAGAAAAGGGAACATTATATACAGTTGGTGGGAGTGTAAATTAGTTCAGCCACTGTGGAAAGCAGTTTAGAAATTTCTCGAAGAACTTAAAATGCACTATCATTCAACCCAGCAATCTCATTAGTGAGTATATATCCAAAATAAAAGAAATCGAGACCAGTGCTACCGATACGGGAGTGGGTAATGCATCCTCTTGCCATTCCCTGTGTTTGGTCCTTGCCTCTGAAGGTGGGAAAAGCAAATGGCCTTGCTGTACTACAACCAGGGCTGCAGTCAGCACTTTGATCCTGAGACCAATTCTGATCATGCTTGCACATACCACCCAGGTGTTCCAGTCTTCCACGATGCATTAAAGGGTTGGTCTTGCTGTAAGAGAAGAACGACTGATTTTTCTGTTTTCTTAAGCATTGTTGCCTGTACAAAATGTAGACATAATAGTGAGAAGCCACCTGAGCCAGTCAAACCTCAAGTCAAGACTACTGAGAAGAAGAAACTATCTGAATTGAAACCCAAATTTCAGGAACACATCATTCAAGCCCCTAAGCCAGTAGAAGCAATAATAACGGCCAAGCCCAGATGAAGAATTGACAAATTTGGAATTAAAAATATCTGCCTCTCTAAAATAAGCACTTGATAAACTTAAACTATCATCAGGGAATGAAGAAGATAAGAAGGAAGAAGACAATAATGACATTAATATTGGGGCCTCATTTAAGAATGGAGAGTGTTCGAAGACATATCCGGATCTAGAGAGTCTAGAAGTCTTCTGTGTATATCATTCTAGTATATATCATTCTGTTTTCCATGAGGGGATGAAATACTGGAACTGTTGTAGAAGAAAAACTTCTGATTTTAATACTTTCTTAGCCCAAGAGGGCTGTGCAACAGGGAAACACATGTGGAATAAAAAGGATGCTTGGGAAAAAGTTGTTCTATTTAGACATGACTGGCATGAGAGTACAGGTAAAGTTACCATTTCAGTAGATGCTAAAAATTCACTTCTAGAACTTAGTCGAGTAGAAGCAAATAGCACATTGTTAAATGTGCACATTGTATTTGAAGGAGAGAAGGAATTTGATCAAAATATGAAATTATGGGGTGTGATTGATGTAAAGTGAAGTTATGTAACTATGACTGCAACGAAGATTGAGATCACTATGAGAAAAGCTGAACCGATGCAGTGGGTAAAACCTTGAACTGCCTGCAGCAAAAAAAGCAGAAAAAAAAAACTAAAAGATGGCACAACGGAGTGAGTAGGAGATGGGAGGAAGGCTATTACGTATTTCAGAATTCTTAATACTGTGTGATGTGGTGACTTGCTACTGTAATCTTCTGCTTTGTTGTGTGTTACTGAATCTGGCATTTCAGAGTTAACATTAGGTTCTTAAAAGCTAAAGTCAGTTTGTCTTTTTGTGCCTCTCATCTTTGTTATACATTAAATTATACACACAATTTAGCTAAGAAGGAAAATATGGAAGAAATGCAATTTTAGTTTAAAGGAAGTCAATGAAAGGATTAAGTATAAAATAACAGCATTTTAATTTTTCATAGAAATGGGTTTTCTGAGATACTGTTGTAATCAATAACATGAAGATGTAAAATTTCCCAAGAAAAATTGTTAAAGTAAATCTAAAAGTAGAAGAGTAGATTCTGTATTTAACTCTAGCAGATTAGTTAGATAGAAAATAATCTGTGCCATGAACCTTTCAAATGTCTGTGTGAACAAATGTCTCTAGTAATGCCCACCCTAACTCAATTCCCATGGGCTTAAAGTTGCAACAATATTTATTTGCCCATTCAACAATTTTTTGTTTAGCACCTACTATGTGTTAGGCACTTTCAGGGATATGAGTGAACAAGGTAGTTATAGGTCTTACTCTCATAGAGGATAACTCTTTAGGAATGGTCAAAACTATACATGCACACACAGTTTGACTAATTGTGATGTGTTTTGAAGAAGGCAGCAAAGGAATTGGAACGGTTTAAGTAAGACTGCAGGTTGGCAGTGGGAACAATGGTCTTTGCTATCATTTTTCAAAAATCCCAATGAATGGGAATGACTACTGTTGCATTAAGTTTCATGTCTCCTGCTGACCCATAGTGACTATCTATTATCAGAGAGATAGGACTGGTTTTTCAGCATATGAGATATTAGTCAAACAAATTCAGATGATGAAACCAAAATTTCTTAATGCTTAGAAGTAACATTAATGTGATCAAGTCATTTAGATGATGTGTTATTAAGTTTTTGTGAGATATGAATAAGTAGCTGTTGCTACTGCCAATAGCATAAACATTGGATCCAAATCTAACTGTGTTTGAATATTAACTTGCCTACATCCCATGAGGTTCTGGGCAAGCTATTCACATAATTGTCCCTACCATCACTACTATCCCACCCACCCTTGCTTAATTTTCTTATCCATAAAGTGGGAATCTGTATGAATCAGAATTGGGGAAGGCAAATAGTAGTCATTATACAAATGGTAACTATGCTATCATCAATAATATAGTCTACAGCTATGAAGAAGCTAATCAGAAAATATTGTCTATTATCAGTAATTAGCAATATCAATAAATATCATAAGAAAAGTCCCAGCTGTCAGTGAATAAATAGAAAATAGTGATTTTCTTAGAGAAACACATACAAAATAAATGGTGGTGACAGTGCTTTAACTCATCAGTTTATATGTATAATGCACATATAATTTTAAATATATAATTTAGAAATTGTACATGGTTTTGGCTTGGTAATTTATGATATACGTAAATCATAAATGTATAAGTTGAAAGTTCAGTTACTTTTTTCTTTTCTTTAAATCATTTTTACTTTGCTGAAGATATGCTATTTTCTCTACTTCTTTAGAATAATATATTTTATTTTCTTTTAAAGTATTTTGAGACCATGTAGCCATTTACTACACCAAAATGTTTTTTTTTTTTTTTTTTTTTGCAAATGGGGTATTCAAGGATAAATTTATAGTGGCTGGGGACCTATTCAGAAGTAAGTAAAACTAAATTTTCCCCATTCCTGATCTGAGATCAGAGCTATTTCTACCTCTAGCAAAGACATACAGTCATTCCAGGCACTGCATTTTCAGGGAACAAATTGTTTTCTTGGCAAGGGGCAGTAAGACCATCAATTAGTAATTCTACATGTAAAATAGCTAAACTCCTGTTCTAAAGGAACTGAAAATTGCAGACATAACCATTAATATATAAGGTTAGTCATATACACTTTTGACCAAAATGCTTGTTTGCCACTGGTATTTATTATAATAAGAACTGGAGAAAATAATCTATCTCAAGAACATGTGCTGAGCACCCATAAATTGCAAGACACCCTACTGGGCAGTATGAGATTATAGTAATTTGGGATTTCGTACTGATGAATTGAGAGAGAACAGGTACAAACACAGTATACAAAGGAAACAGTGGCATAAAGACAGGTACACACAGCAGTGCTGGGAAGCTCCAGAACAGGAGAGGGAGGAAGAGACAGATGGGTTAATCAGGAGCTACTCTCTGGGGACGATTGCCCAGGACCTGACTGACATCTGACATTGATTAATTGATACTCTATCCTAGTGTTTAACAAGTGTTCCATCCAAAAAGTCTTCTGTAATATTTAACTTCACTCCCTTTAGCTTCAATTTATCGACATTTCTTTTGTCTTCCCATCAAGAGAGCTAAACAGCAGACAGTAATAAAATGGTTTATATTAATATACCTAAAGGATTTTTCATCATGTTTCTGTCTTTTCCAGACTGAAGAAAAGCAAACAATAACAAAAATAATGTGATCGTTCTTTGAAAGACCTATTTAATTTGACTCGTTAATAAATAATAAGCCTTGACACTATGCTTAAGTGTTTACTCTTTGGAAAAAAAATAATTTTGACAGTGATGTAGAAAAAATTACTTGATTTCTATTTCAAAATAAAATTTTATATCCAATACTCAAAACAGAATTTTGTAAAGTAAGTTTATAAAGTAAAATGAATATTAGAATTATTGAGATTATGAAAGCTAAAACTAGTGTTTATTCATATAAATTATGTTAATAAATTGTATGCTCGTTATTGCATTTTACTTTTTTGAAAAGTAGAAAGTTAATGCCTGTGTTTCTATATGAGTATTATTATATAATTCAAGAAAATACTGGATTAATTTTTTTAACTTTAGTGTTTCACATCTGTTTCTTTTCTCTACACCAAAAGTTACATTTTTGTGCCCTTATGTAGCAGGCAGAAATTGATCTGCAATACATGTGGAGTCTCCAAGGGTATATTTAAATTTAGTAATTTTATTGCTAACTGCGAAGTTAATCTGCACTATATGGGTTCTTTTCCCCCAGGAAACTGAAATAGCAGTTCAAGCTAAACAACCGGATGTGGAAGGAATTTTGTCAAAAGGGCAGCATTTGTACAAGGAAAAACCAGCCACTCAGCCAGTGAAGGTAATGAAGCAACCTCTAGCAACATCCATTACCTCATAATGGGTTATGCTTCCCCTGTTGTACATTTGCCATTGATGTGGACTATTTATAATCAATGAAATAACTTGTAAGGAAATATTGGCCATATTGTAATAGCAGAGGTAAAGCTGTCTTTTTGATCAGCATATCCTATTTATATATTGTGATCTTAAGGCTATTAAGGAGTCATTGCATTAAAGGACTAATTTCTGTCCTGGTGTGCTGCCATCAATACAGAAGTAGTGCCACCTTCAAGGTAGATTAAATTCTCTGGGGCTTTATTGCTTTGCTTGCCAGCCTTGATGCTTTTCATATTGTTTGGTTTAATTCAAATCAAGCTTCTGCATCATACTGTCTGTCTCCAACAGCTGTAAAGAATCACAATATGGTCTGTGACCTTTCTTTTCTCTGTTGCTCTTCCTTATAAAAGAGGAAAATTGGCATTCAGGCTTCAGTATTTTATTGGGTCAAGAATTTTTAGTGAAATGTCATGTAATTGCTTCTTCCTTTGGCAAAAAGCTGGCCTGAGATAAAGCTTTCTACTTCTTTTTCTTCTCCATATGCATGTTGAAGTCTAGGGCACATTTGTTCACAGGCTATTACATAAGGAGGGAGATGGAAAGCCAAGTCAGTTTTCAAAAAATGGCTAATCAATGCCTCCATTTGCAAATGAGAGTCCAGTGCTAAATACACTATAGGTTATTTAGCTATAGAGAATACACTATAGAGAATCAGCAATAGGTTACCTGATTCTCTGTACCTGACCAAAATTATAGTAGTTCCCATTATGATGCAAGTTCCTGAGATCCGGTAATCGTGGCTGTTTATTGATCAGTCTTGGGTTCTCAGCTAATGTTGCATGCTTGGCTACAATGAACTTCACCTTCATGTTTAAAACTGCTCAAAACAGTTCAGGTGAATAACCTCATTATACAGAACCAGTTTGTCTTTGCAAACAACGTTACCATGACTTAGATTCTGTCTGTAAGGTCACTACTTAGTTTCCCTTGTGCTTGCCCCAAGCTCCATTTCTAGAAGATTGTCTGTTTTCCTTAGAGTTTACAAGAGACTTTTCCTCAGGTAAAGTTGAATTTTGGACCTGAGCTTAATGTCCAAACATCAGACACTGAAAAGCACTGGTTTATCTGTCGATATCAACATATATTTATTCAGGAATATATTGCAACCACTCCTAAAATCTAGAAAAGTAATTTGTATCTAGTTCAAGCCCAGTATGATATTTCATAAACTAACAATGTGCTATTTAGTTAGGAGAGTTAGAGGATGTCCTGAAAGCAGCAAATTTCAGAGTTTCTGTTGATGTTCTGAAGAAAGCCCATCCCCAGAGCGGTTAAAGGGTGACTTTCATTGTAGCAAGCCATGAAATGCAAGTTCTATTCTTTGTTGATCCTCAAAGACTTTATGCCTTATGGTGTGTAACTCTGAACTAAGAGTTTGTCACTAATTGTTAGAGATCACGAAAGTATATGTAATTTGGCTTTTACTTTTGTGCCTTTGAAAAAGAGAGAGAAATATCTTAAATAAAAGCCAGTGAAAAAATGTTTGCTTTCATTACATATAAAACAATCCAAATACTTGATGCTAACTTATCACACCTCCACCCACACACTCAAATACTGGGCCACTTTGAGATCAGAACTAGGATCTGCCATGCCTGATCATATCTGCTTTCTGCTGATGCATTAGTGATGCAAAAGGAGAATCATTTTTCTGGAATAAAAAGAAAGAACCAGGAGTTATTGTTTTCCTTCTCTTTCACAACCCGTAAAACCATTTTTTGTAGCAGACAACACTGTTCTTTCCTTCCTTTTTTTTATTTTTTCCTTTTCTTTGCTTCCCCATTTTCTCTGTTTGGCACATTGAGAGAAGCCGAACTTAAGGGAAAATTTATTCCTGTTCTACCATTGCTCCCTTGGATTTGCAGAAGAATCAACCTATCAAGTTGTTCAGGTATGGTGGCTCATGCCTGTAATCCCAGCACTTTGGGAGGCTGAGGCAGGCAGATCACCTGAGGTCAGGAGTTTGAGAACAGTCTGGCCAACATGGTGAAATTCCTTCTCTACTAAAAAATACGAAAATTAGCCAGGCATGGTGGCAAGTGCCTGTAGTCCCAGCTACTCGGGAGGCTGAGGCAGAAGAATGGCTTGAACCTGGGAGGTGGAGGTTGCAGTGAGCCGAGATGGCTCTATTACACTCTAGCCTGGGTGACAAGAGCAAAACTCCGTATCAAAAGAAAAGAAAACAAAAAAGAAACAAAACATATCAAGTTGATGGGGCAAATACAAGACTGACTTGGGAATTATGGGGTGTGGAAAAAATAGTTGACTCATGCACAACTTTTATGTGGACCATAACCTTGGAAACATCTGAAGATTAGCTGAGGTTTGTGGTAGCCTGAAACTAGAGGCTCAAAAAAATGACCTCCCGGTTCTGAACATGACACCCAGCAATACAAGGCAGAAAGCTGTGAGGGCTATTTAAATTTCTACATGGATCAAAGATTTATTTTTAAAGATTAGGGATGATTTTTCTGAAGGTGGCTCCATTGCTCTGATAGAACATGAGCAAAGCCTTTTTCAACTTTGAGTCATATGTCAGAATTTAAAATTTGTCCTGTTTCTCATGCCTTTTCTTCACTCTATGCTTTCTTGCCTTTTAATAGAAGAGAAAATGAGTCTGAGTAGCCTTCGGCACATTTTCGTGAGAGAACTGTTTCTGTTTGTGTATTTGGGGGGAGGTGCATTTGGAAGCTATAATAATTATAAAGAAAGTGATTTCTATAAAAAGAAAATGAAAATTCTTCATGATATACATGTAAGATCTAGTATTTAAATGGATAATTAGTATGTCCACCGCTTGTAGACATTCTAATTAAAGACATATCAGAGAATGATTACGTTTCTTAGGAAATTGACTTGTCTATTGGCACCTCCGCATTCTGCATCAGACAGCCTGTCTGTTCAGCTCCTATGCTCACCTCCCAAGAGGAGTTCTGATTGGAAGCTGGGTTCATCCCTCTTCAGTTTCTTTCCTTTTCCTTTTTTTCTTTACTTCATCAACTTCTTTAAGATTTCTTTTAGTTTCCAAGATGGTATATTTTTTTATTTCTTTTTTCAAAATCTCCGACTAACCAACTTCTTTATTTTCTTTGAGGACTTCCAGTAAAAGGTCAAATACATATTATGAAATAATACCACTAATGCCATATATGTAATACTAATCTCTGCTGCAAAATAACTGGAAAAATCTTAGATTAAATATCTATTCATCTTTGTTTAGCACTTCTCTCTCTCTCTCTCTCTCCACACACACACACACGCATACAGACACAAACACACACTTTTATTTATTGGCATGATATTTCTTCATCTTCAGCAATTATTGAAAACTGACTATATAAGTTATATAAATTGTTTAAAATGTTGCTAAAGTTATAGTTTTGGTAATATATTACATTAATATCATAGACAAGATTGTTTTTAATGTGTACCATTTTTTCCAGAGTAATAACTAAGTCCTCAATAGCACCCCATTTAGCAGATTTAAAGCAACAAAAACAACTGCTATTGGTAACAACAATGTAAACAACTACAAAAGAAATAAACCATTTGTTATTTGATTTTTATTATAATTTTTTTTAACTCTTGAACTTAAGTATTTAGGTGTCATTTTCTTGTATTCATACTCATTTTTAGCAAGCTGGAAAACTACGCTTTCTGTTAACTTTTAAATATATGTTTTTATACTTCCAATGCTTACATCACCTACCACGTATCAGAACTGAGAGCATTAATGGAATTTTAAATGTATTGGTTACTTTCTAAAGTGATAAAATGAAGCCAGCTGGTTTGCTTTGCTAACTTTTTATATTATCAAAAAATGTTGCTTACATAAACCTCGTAATATATTTTACTTACTGCTCTTGAATTATTTTTAAATGTAACAGAAAAAGGTGTGAGGAACTTTCTATATTTGGCCAAAGGGTTCCATTCCAACATTTAACACAAAATAATTGCTGTAGACAAATGGTCAAGAGGCCAATTATAATCTTCCAGGCATCATTTCCTCAAATATGAGCTGCAAAATGACAGCATCATTAGTCATTTTCAATTACAGTCAATCACAACCAGGGATGTTTCATTTTCCCAGCTGTTTTGTTGTTAATTAACTAGATTAAGCTGGTTTTTTTTTCTCCCGATGAGTTTGTTCTACTGCCAACATCAACATCTTAACATTTCTAAAAACTTCCTTAGGGTTTATTTTTTTGCCTAACGATCTTTAATATATTACTCACAACAGATGTGCATCTTAAGAATTATTTACGGTATAGCAGGTTGAATGGTATTTTACAGGTCAAATGTTGCCGAAATAAATATAATTACAATTAAGATAATACTTGGATTTCATAAATCATGTTCCATGCATACAATCTCATTTACTTGGTGTAACTTCACTTGTAGCAACAGAAATCAATAGAGATAACAGACAGAAATTGTCCTCTCAAATGGACAAGTCTGTTTTGACTGATTCAGTGAGCACAATTTCCATGCCAATAGCACCAGAATAAGTTGGGAGAGGACTTCTAGAAAGGTGATAACAATGTTAGCGGTATTTAATAATTTATAAATAAATGCATAGCAACATTTTATTAAAAAAAAAAACAACACAAGTTTGCTTTACAACTGAAAAAAAAAAAAAAAAAAAGTCTTGGAGTGTAAGAGGTTGAATAAATGCTAATCCCAGTGCATGGACTTGAAGAGAGCTTCACTTTCCTAATGAGAAGAGAAAAAAATGATAATAGATGTTTGGGCAACTTGTAAATGTAAATATTTAGAAATATGGACAAATTGTCAAATGCCTAATTACATTCAATGTATTAATTGAGTAGCAATTCCATATTTGCAATCTGACATTTTATAAATTAACACTCATTTAGAAATATCTGGCACATTTACATTCTATGAAAAAATTTCATTCAAACGCCTTGTATGTATATTATAGAATTCTAGAGCTCATACTCTGAAAGCCCTCTGGCCAAGATTACTGACAACATACCTGTAATTAAAAAATTAAGAACATTTACCTTATTGCAGCAAGAGCATAAAATACTTCAGAGTGTGGGCATCTCAGTAAGAGGGGGTTGGAAAAAGCTTCTTACAGAGTTCACCTGGCTGCATGATACTAAGGAGGAATTCAGAAAGTAGAAGCCATTTCTGGATTAGATGCTTTCAAGAAACAGTGATTAGATATCTTAGTGATTATCTAGAAGATGAGGAGATTAAAGTAGGGCTAAACACGTCATTGGTAAAAGAGTAGCAGTGCCTCATATTAGTCATTTCTCTGATATCTGAAAGGCCTTATCTCTGTCTTGTTTCAAACATGGTCATGGGATGGCCTTGTGTCTGCCTGGTTTATTTTCTATGGGTGTTTTCAACATCCCTCTGGGACCATCATGGCCTAGCCAGCTGCCAGCTGCCAGCTACCAGCAGGTCCATTTTTCACATTCTCAATGCTATCACTGAAATTTTTATTCCAAACTTCCATACCCATTCACAAAATATTAATAAAATACTTTTTCATGTGTCCTAGATATGATTTTTAAAAAATTTCCCAATAGACTAACATATTGTTTGTACTTTTTTAGTTGTTTGGATTTTTAACAAATTCTTTAAAAAACTTGTTTAGAGTGAACTGGCCATGAGTGATTGTGAAGTTGTACATTAGGAATAATTGCTGAAGATTTATCAACTTTCTTTGCCTCTCTTTTTAATTAAGAAAATTATGTCAGAACACTTATGTAAGCATCACATCCCTTGAGATTATTTTGGACTAATATACAACATTGTGGTTCAGAATAAAATAATTGAGACATAAGAGGTAAATATAAAGGCTTCAATATGAGCTGTCTTTCTTTTCTGAGAGAATATTTGAATGAAAACCTCATATTCAGTAGCTCATGCTGAAACCAGGCAGGAATTTTAGAGATTGGAATTTCACCTCTGGTCCTCAGCTGTATTAATTACACTTACAAAGAGAGGCAAACATAAATGTTTCAATTACAATATTCAAATGTATGTCTGTATTTATACAGCCATAGGTAGATTCCTTTATTCGGTAGTTATTAATTGCATGCCAAGCATTGACCCAATATATATTTTTAAATTTTGAAAATCTCAAATAGAGTTTAAAACTATATTCTAGTTTACTTTTGTAAACAAATAAATGATATTTTTATGATTGTATTAAACAAATACATTATTTTTCTTATTCTACATCAAATAATATCTACGTCTAGAAGGTTTTTCCTTGTCTTAATGATAGAAAACAGAAAAATCATTTAATATTTTTAAAATATACAAAAACATGAAGCAAGAAAGCACACACAATTATAGCTACCTTAGTAAACTGTTATTTTTATTAAATATTTTTATTTTTAATTATATATATATATAATTGTACATATTTATTTGTGAGATACAAGTGATATTCTGCTTATTTTTTATTATTTCAGTAGTTTTTAGGTACAGTTTGGTTTTTGAATAGATGAGTTCTATAGTGGTAAGTTTTGAAATTTTTAGTGTACCCATTGCCTGAGTAGTGTACACTGTACCCAATAAATAAAATAGTCTTTTATCCCTTACCTCCCTCCCAAGCTCCCCATTTAGAGTCCCCAAAGTCCATTATATCACTCTGTATCTCTTCATCCTCATAGCTTAGCTCCCACTTATGAATAAGAATATGTGGTATTTAGTTTTCCATTCCTGAGTTACTTCACTTAGAATAATGGCCTCCAGCTCCATTCAAGTTGCTGCAAAAGGCATTCCTTTTCATGGTTGAGTAATATTCCATGATGTATATACCACATTTTCTTTATCCATTCATTGGTCGATGGACACTTGGGTTGGTTCCATATCTTGCAATTGCAAATTGTGCTGCTATGAACAGGCATGTGCAAGTATCTTTTTCATATAATGACTTATTTTCCTTTGGGTAAATGCCCAGTAGTGAGATTGCTGGATCAAATGGTAGTTCTACTTTTAGCTCTTTAAGGAATCTCCATAGTGTTTTCCATAGTGGTTGTACTGACTTACATTCTCACTAGCAGTGTATAAGCATTCCTTTTTCACCCATCCATGCAAACATCTATTGTTTTTTTTAACTTTTTAATTATGGCCATTCTTACAGGGGTAAGGTGGGGTATTTCATTGCAGTTTTAATTTGCATTTACCTGATGTTAGTGGTGTTGGGTATTTTTTTGTGTTTGGCGGTTTGTATATCTTCTTTTGAGAAGTGTCTGTTCGTGTCTTCTGCACACTTTTTCGTTGGATTACTTTTTTTTAATTTTTCAAACAAATGTTTATTTGATGCTGATACTTTTTTTTTTTTAATTTAAAATGAGACAAATCCTTTTGTGCCTTTTGAGGTTTCCTTTTAAGCCACATGCCTATATTATCTATTTAAATAATAACATTTTAAAAATAAAAAGAGTAATCTAAGAACTGTACGCATAGGGACAAGCTATAAGCTGCACCAACTGGATTCTAGATTCTCTTTCCCCAAGTGCAGCCCATTCTTGGTTCTTTGGATTACTTTATTTTCTTGCTGGATTTGTTTGAGTTCCTTGTAGATTCTGGATACTAGTTATTTATCAGATGCATAGTTTGCAAACATTTTCTCCTACCCTGTGGGTTATCTGTTTAATATGCTGATTATTCCTTTCACTGTGCAGAAGCTTTTTAGTCTAATTAGGTCCCATTTATTTATTTTTGTTTTTGTTCCATTTGTTTTTGGAATCTTCATTATGAATTTTTTGCCTAGGCCAGTGTCTAGAAGACTTTTTCCAATGTTATCATCTAGAATTTTTATGGTTTTAGGCCTTATATTTAAGCCTTTGATCCATCTTGAGTTGATTTTTGTATAAGAAGAGAGAAAGGGATCCAGTTTCATTCTTCTCTATGTGGCTTGCCAGTTTTCCTAGCACCATTTATTAAATAGGGGTCCTTTCTGCAATTTATGTTTCTGTGTGCTTTGTCGAATATCGGTTGGCTGTAAGTCTTTGGCTTTATTTCTGGGTTCTCTATTCTGTTCTGCTGATCTAAGTGCTGATTTTTATGTCAGGATCCTAACGTTTTTGTAACTACAACCTTGTAGTGTAATTTGCAGTCTGGTAGTGTGATGGATTCAGGTTTGTTCTTTTGGCTTTGTATTGTTTTAGCTATATGGGCTGTTTCATGGTTCCATGTGAATTTTAGAATTGCTTTTTCTATTTCTATTAAAAATGATTATGGTGTCTTGATGAGAATTGCACTGAATATGTAGATTGCTGTGGGAAGTTTCATCATTTTTACAATATTATTTGCATCCATGAGCGTGGGATGTGTTTCTATTTGTTTGTGTCATCTATGATTTTTTTCAGCAGTGTTTTGTAGTTCTCCTTGTAGAGTTTTTTCACCTCCTTGGTTGATTATGTTCCTAGGTTTTTAAATTTTTTGCAGCTGTTGAAAAAGGGATTGAGTTCTTGATTTGATTCTTGGCTTGGTCTTTGTTGGTATATGGAAGTGCTACTGATTTCTGTTCATTGATTTTGGAACCTGAGACTTTACTGAATTTGTTTATCAGATCTAGGATACTTTTGGATGAGTCTTCAGGGTTTTCTAGGTATATAATTATATGACAGTTTGTTGACTTCCTCTTTTCCAGTTTGGATGCCCTTTATTTCTCTCTCTTACCTGATTGTTCTGGCTAGGACTTCCAGTACTATATTGAAAAGAAGTGGTTCACCACTTTCAAGTGGGTATCTTTGTCTTGTTTCAGTTCTCAGGGGGAATACGTTCAACCTTTCTGCTTGCAGTATGACATTAGCTGTTGGTTTGTCATATATGGTTTTTATTACCTTGAGGTAAGTCCTTTCAGTTCCTACTCTGTGGATAGTTTTTATTATATAGGGATGTTGGATTTTATCAAATGCTTTTTCTGTATCTATTGAGATAATCATATGATTTTTGTTTTCAATTCTGTTTATGTGATGTATCACACTTACTGATTTGAGTATGCTAAACCATCTCTGCATCACTGGAATGAAACCTTCTTGATTATGATGTATTATCTTCTTGATATGCTGTTGGATTCTGTTAGCTAGTATTTTTTTTTTTTTTTGAGATGCAGTTTTGTTCTTGTTACCCAGGCTGGAGTGCAATGATGAGATCTCGGCTCACCGCAATCTCCGCCTCCTGGGTTCAGGCAATTCTCTTGCCTCGGCCTCCTGAGTAGCTGGGATTACAGGCACGCGCCACCATGCCCAGCTAATGTTTTGTATTTTTAGTAGAGACGGGGTTTCACCATGTTGACCAGGATGGTCTCGATCTCTTGACCTCATGATCCACCTGCCTTGGCCTCCCAAAGTGCTGGGATTACAGACATGAGCCACCGTGCCCGGCCTTAGTATTTTATTGAGGATTTCTGCATCCATTTCCATCAGGAAAATTGGTCTGTAGTTTCCTTGTTTGTTATGCCCTTCTCTGGTTTTGGTATTAGGGTGATACTGACTTCCTAGACTGATTTAGAGAGGATTCCCTCTTTATCTTTTGGAATAGTTTCAGTATAATTGGTACCAATTTTTCTTTGAATGTCTGGTAGAATTCAGCTGTGAATCCATCTGGTCTTGGCCCTTTTTTGGGAATTTTAAAATTACTGATTCAACCTTGCTGCTTGTTATTGGTCTGTTCAGGGTTTCTATTTCTTCTTGATTTAATCGAGGTGGGTTTTATGTTTCCAGGGGTTTATCCATTTCCTCTAGATTTTCTAGTTTGTGTGCATAAAGGTGTTCATAGTAGTAGTGAATGATCTTTTGTATTTTTGTGATGTAGGTTGTAGTATTTCTGGTTTCATTTCTACTTGAACTTATTTGAATCCTCACTCTTCTTTCCTTGGTTAATCTTGCTAATGGCATATTAATTTTGTTTATCTTTTCAAAGAACTAGCTTTTTGTTTCATTTATATTTTGTATTTCTTTGTTTCAACTTCATTTAGGTCTGCTTTGATCTTTGTTATTTCTTTTTTTCTGCTGGCTTTAAGCTTAGTTTGTTCTTGTTTCTCTAGTTCCTTGAAGTGTGATATTAGGTTGTCAATTTGTGCTCTTTCAGAATTTTTGATGTAGGTATTTAACATTATGAACTTTCCTCTTAGCACTGTTTTTGCCATATCTCAGAGGTTTTAATAAATTGAGTCACTATTATTAATTTCAAAAAATGTTTTAATTTCCATCTTGATTTCATTGTTAACCCCAAAATCATTCAAGAACGGATTACTTAATTTCCATGTGTTTGTATAGGGTTCCTTTAGAAGTTGATTTTTAGTTTTATTCCACTGTAGCCTGAGAAGATAGTTGATATGATTTTGATTTTCCTAAATTTATTAAGACTTTTTTTGGCTTATTATATGACCTATCTTGGAGAATGTTCCATCTGCTGATCAGAATGTATATTCTGCAGTTGCTGGGAAGAATGTTCTGTAAATATCTCTTAAGTCCATTTGTTCTAGGGTATAATTTAAGCCCATTGTTTCTTTGTTGCGTTTCTGTTTCAATGATCTTTCTAGTGCTGGAAGTTGAGTATTGAAGTCACCCACTATTATTGTGTTGCTGTCTATCTCATTTCTTGGGTCTAGTGCTATATTTTTATAAAGCCGACAGTGCCAGTGTTAGGTGCATATAAATTTAGTATTGTAATATCTTCTTGTTGGACTAATACTTTTATCATTATATAATGTCTTTCTTTATCTTTTGGTTGCTGTCATTGCTTTAACATCTGTGTTGTCTGATATAAGAATAGCTATTCCTGCTTGCTTTTGGTTCC
The DNA here is from genome assembly GCF_048565385.1 of Saimiri boliviensis. Lineage (NCBI taxonomy): Eukaryota > Metazoa > Chordata > Mammalia > Primates > Cebidae > Saimiri > Saimiri boliviensis. The sequence goes on along the minus strand of NC_133470.1, from coordinate 28,738,609 downwards.
CATTTGGGTGGAATATCTTTTTCCACACTTTTAACACAAGTGATATTTTGATATAAGCATATAATATATAATGATAAAATCAAAGTGATTGGAATATCTATCACCTTAAACATTTATTTATTTTAAATTAAAAGAGGAAAGCTATCTTCAGAAATCATTGTTTCTTTTAATTCTTGTTCTTCATAAAGAACAAATTTCATAGTTTGATATGGTTGTCTTAACAGTTAATGAATATTTTCAAGCAAAATATATACAATAGCAAATAATGCTCAGCTGCAAAAGTCACCTATAATGAAACTAAATTTTCCATTTACAAAAAAAAAGTACTCCCAAAATTTCTCCATTTTGGTAGAATATGAATCCACTCTAATGGTTGGGTTTGGAGCTCTTGTGTGGAAAACCTTGGACTTGCAGTATAGGTAGCATATATTCAAAGGTTTAAAGTTATGGAAATGTAGTCATGAATAGGACTTGATAACTATTATCCCACAGATTTGCTATTTTGGCATTTAAGTACATATTTGATTTCCTTAAATTTTCTTATAGATTATTAACATGTATAGCAAACTGTTACCTTTTACAGGTTTTTATTGAGCGTTGCTTAAAGTTTATTATATGATGAACACCTGACTAGTTGTTACAGCCAAACATTTTTTGTTATGCAAATGAATTTCATAGCTTATCTGGAATGATGAGAGAATTGAAAATATGAGCAAATGCCAAAGAAGCGAAAAGCAAAATGAAGCAAAACAAAAAAGAACTTGTATAATAAATAACAATCTATTTCAACTCTGCAGTACACCAAATTCTTGAAAAAAGTAGCAAGATTGTTTTTGTGACCAGCCAAATCAAAAACTGTAGTCATTTCATAAGTAATATTAAATTATAGAGTTCTGAGCTTATTGGACCTTTGACCCATTGCAATGTCATCAGACATTTGCGGTACATTGGGAGTACCATTTAGTCTTAAAAAAAAAAAATGCCTCTCTTAGTGTTTAGGTTCTGATTTCAGAACAGAGAAATATCTTCCATGAGTGATGACTTTCAAGGGTGGTTTTCCTGACTAATCAGAGGCATTGAGAGTATTTTCTGTTTGCTTTTCTGTTCAATACTGATTTTTAATAAATAAAAAAGTTACATTTATTGATATGCTAGTAAATGTTATCATCATGCATTCCAGATAAAAACATAGAAAGCCTTGATTTGGCTTGATGTCAGACACAATAGGCATAACCTCAAGAGCACTGATGATAGTTAAATTAGGAAGTGATGAATTCTTACTATATATTATCTTTGTTCTTAGCACAGTTTATTTGATATATATGCAATTTAATTTACATTAATGGTTATGCTTAATAACCAATTAACAAAATTACTGAAATGTGACAATATCTCTATTCCCATTTCTTTTCTGCTTTATCCTTTTAAAATATGTAATATGATTTATAAGCATATTTTAAATTTATAGAAGCTATATTGTGCTATAAATGTTGTTTCTTAGCTTTTCAAACATTCATAACTGTGTTTTATTTTCATCCATGGCTGGGCGCAGTGGCTCACGCCTGCAATCCCAGCACTTTCGGAGGCCAAGCTGGGCAGTGAGTTCAGGAATTCAAGACACCCTGGCCAACATGGTGAAACCCATCTGTACTAAAAATAGAAAATTAGCTGGATGTGGTGGTGTGAGCCTGTAATCCCAGCTACCAGGAGGCTGAGGCAGCAGAATCCTTGAACTCAGGAAGTGAAGGTTGTAGTGAGCCAAGATCATGCTGTTGTACTCCAGCCTGAGCAAGAAGAGTGAAACTCTTATCTCAAAAAAAAAAAAAAAAAAAAAAAAAAAAAAAAAAAAAAAATCCATCTGCATTACTCTATATATACCTAGTTTATTGATTTTAACTATTGTATACTACTACTTTTTTTTTTTTTTTTGAGAAGGAGTTTTGCTCTTCTTACCCAGGCTGGAGTGCAATAGCACGATCTCGGCTCATTGCAACCCCTGCCTCCTGGGTTCAGGCAATTCTCCTGCCTCAGCCTCCCGAGTAGCTGGGATTACAGGCACACACCACCATGCCCAGCTGATTTTTTTGTATTTTTAGTAGAGACGGGGTTTCACCATGTTGACCAGGATGGTCTCTATCTCTTGACCTTGTGATCCACCCACCTCGGCATCCCAAAGTGCTGGGATTACAGGCTTGAGCCACCATGCCCGGCCTGTATACTACTTCTTAGCATGCATCCATCATATTCCGTTATCCATTTCCTTTACATACATACCCATGTTGGCCTCAATTCCCCATAACACAGCAACAAATTTCTTATACTTCCTTATGACCTTAAGAATGTGAGAGAAACTTCTCTGGTATACACTGATGAGGGAATATGATCAGCAGAGTATTTTGTTTGTTTTTCTATTTTTTGTTTTTTAACTTATGCCTACCTTTCTTTTGGCAGTCAGCAGCTGCAAATGAAGTTAGACCTCTCTGATTTAGACAAGGCTTATTCTTCCCTTTGTTACCACCTAGTCCCTATAGGGACTTGAATTTGTGACCCTGGTCTATAAGATTAATTATTTATTTGTTTGTTTATTTTGAGACAGAATTTCACTTTTGTTGCCCAGGCTGGAGTGCAATGGTGTGGCTCACTACAATCTGCACCTACCGGGTTCAAGCGATTCTCCTGCCTTAGCCTCCTGAGTGACTGGGATTACAGGCATGTGCCACCACACCTGGCTAATTTTGTATTTTTGGTAGAGATGCGGTTTCTCCATGTTGGTCAGGCTGGTCTTGAACTTGTGATCTCAGGTGATTCTCCCATCTTGGCCTCCCAAAGTTCTGGGATTACAGGCAGAAGCCACCATGCCGGGCCAAGATTATTTTTTAAAAACAGTTTGGTTCAGGAATTATAATAGCCTAATAAGGCCAGGTGTGGTAGCTCACACCTGTAATTTCAGCACTTTGGGAGGCTGGAATGGGCAGATCACTTGAGTCTAGGAGTTTGATACCAGCCTGGGTAACATGGCAAAACCCCATCTCTACAAAATATACAAACAACAACAAATAAAATAAAATAAACAGCCAGGCATCATGGCAAGCATCTGTAGTCCCAGCTACTCAGGACGCTGAGGTGGGAATATTGCCCAAAAGTTCAAGGCTGCAGTGAGCTGAGATCTTGCCACTGCCCACCAGCCTGGGTGACAGAGTGAGACCCTGTTTCAAAAGAAAAAATAACCCTAATAAAATGATTGTACACCTGAAAAACCTACATAGGCTCTTTCAAGTCCTATATATATATTTTAAAAAGTAATCCATGACATGTATGTAGCTCACATTGTAATCAACTTGGGGAGAGGAAAACTCATTTATCTTTTTCTTTTAGCTTTTATTAAAGTAGCCATTTTTCTTTTTTGAGATGAAGTCTTGCTTTGTCGCCCAAAGTGCAGTGGCACCATCTCAGCTCACTGCAATCTTTACCTCCTAGGTTCAAGCAATTCCCCTGCCTCAGTTTCCCGAGTAGCTGGGATTACAGGCACGTGCCACCACATTTGGCTAATTTTTTGTATTTTAGTAGAGACGGGGTTTCACCATGGTACATAGGATGGTCTCTATCCCCTGACCTCATTATCTGCCCACCTCAGCGTCCCAAAGTGTTGGAATTACAGACATGAGCCACCGCGCCCAGCCTAAGTAGCCATTTTTATTTAATTTGATTCTGTTCAGAAATATTTACTGAACTCCTCTTATTAGGAAGCACTGGAATGGACATAAAGAAAACATCATACAAGGCAATGAGGACTCAGTCCTGCCTCATAAAGGGCACGTAGTTTGACTGGAGACACACCGACAGGGTAGCCTGGAAGAAACAACTTGATGGAAAGTTTCTCTTCATTGTTTACTCAAAATCTCAACTATCATAGGCAAGAAACACACACACACACACACACACACACACACACACACACACACACCCCTCTACCTTTTTCTGTATGGCGAAAGCCTTCAGTCAGGCTGAACCACTTCCTGATTCAATTACCATGTTAGCCTTCCAGCTCGTATCTCTGCTCCCCTCTAATAAAGCCTCCATGATGCAAAATACAAATTAGATCATACTGCTCTTGTTCTCTAAACACTTCAATCTACTCTGTGGTTTTAGAAGAGAATCGATTAATCCCACGTTACAAGGCCTTAATAAATTGCATTCTTGCAGGTCCATATCATTACTTATAAACCCCGTAGTCTAGATAGCCAGGACACACTGCATTTATTTGAAAAGGCTCGATACCTCTTGCCATTTTGTACGTGTTTTTCCTTCTGTCTGAAATGTTCTTTCTCTGGCACTGAAATGGAGCCTTCTGAAAACTTCCTAGTCATCTTTCAAGATCAATTCAAATGTTAGCTTTTGCGGGTAAACTATTGACCTTTCCAGGCTGAGTTAAGCTGGTCCCCCAAGGTGTCTTGTTGAAATCGTCATTTTTTCCTAAAATCTCTGTTCTAATTTATTTACATGTCTGTGGATGATAAGAGGTTACTAACTTCAGTTTTGTAAGCTTAGTAACTGGCACAAAGTCTGGCACAGAGTAGCCCCTGAACATTTTTTTCTGGAATAAATAAATTAATGGTTTCATTGATATGATTAGCATAAAATTACAACATGTATATAAAATATTCCAGTTAGGTTGGGTTCATTGCCATTCCTGTTTACTTTAAAGAATTTGTAGTTTCTAGCTCTTTTCCAACTCTGATTCTTCAGACTAGAAATGTAATTTCTGCTAATGTATTTATTTTAACCTAATCCACCGTCAATAAGTTATTTGTATTCCTTGTAACATAAGCATTGGAATTTACAGTGATATATAAATGCAGCTATTATCTCTCATAGGCACTGGTAAAGGTTTTGTGACTGGTGCTACTATACTGGTAAGGTCTTGCTGCTTGTAGGGAACTAAATATTTCAGTGGCTTAACACAATAGTTTTTTTCTTGCTCACATGGCAATCCAGTGTATGTGTTCCTAGTCAAGCAGCTTTCTTGCATGTGTTGTTACAGAAACCTAGGTCCTGCTCATCTTCTGCCTCTGCCCGCCATTCCCTTGGTAGCCTTTCTCTGCTAGGGTTTGGCAAGAGAATTAAATCCTATTGAAAATTATCTGAGGGCCTATTATGTTTCCAAGAATGGTACATATCTAGTCTATCATAAATGCTCAGGTAACTGATTAGGTATAATGGATATCTTAGGATCATGGACAATCGGCATCAACATCTCTTGGAAAATTGTTAAAAATGCAAATTATTGAATCTGGAAACCATCATTCTCAGCAAACTGACGCAAGAACAGAAAAACAAACACCACATGTTCTCACTCATAGGCGGTTGTTGAACAATGAGAACTCATGGACACAGGCAGGGGAGCATCACACACTGGCGTCTGTTGGGGTGGAATAGGAGAGGGACAGAGCAGGGTAGGGAGGTTGGGGATGTATAACAGGGGGAGAAATGCCAGATATAGGTGACAGGGGGATGGAGGCAGCAAACCACATTGCCACGTATGTACCTACGCAACAATCCTGCATGTTTTGCACATGAACCCCAGAACCTGAAGTGCAATAAAATATTTTTAAATGCAAATTATTGGGCTCCACCCAGTATCTAATAAATCCAGAACTCTGGGGCTGCTATGCAGCAGTGAGCAAGGCCTTCAGGTGATTCTGTTGATCCTAAAGCATGAGAACAACTGCTCTAGGGCATTAGGACTTATTCTCTTCCCAGTGAGTTGTAAAGATTTGCTGTAGGACCTTAAAGTCTTCTGCTTCCAGCAATGGAAAGGAAAATCCTATAGAAACCTCACTCCATTTTTTCAAAACCTCAGCCCCAAAATGACAACATTTCTGCTCACATTGTACTCGCTGTGACTTATGTAGCTGCCCAGTGAGATGGAACCAGCTCAGGAGAACCTACTGTTACATTGCCAGGCATTTTTTGAGCCACTTGATGTTATCTTGGTAATTTAAATTTGACCATGGTGGGAATATTTACACCACAGAAATTTGCAAACACTAAAAACAAGCTGTTTTTAAACTCCCTGAGATCAGAGATCCAGTTGATATACATGTACCAGCACACCACTGGCCATATACAGCCTTGGCTGATGCCATGAGGAGTTCTGCAGCTAAAATAGCTCTTCAAATTGGTCCTGCTTTGAACAAATTAGTCAGGCCTTTATACCCTCACCTTGATCAGTCACTGAATGAGGGCTTCCTTGGGAAAATATATAATCTTGGACAAGGCAGCTCTCTGCAGCTGAGGTAGTCCCTGAGGTGACTGACAGCTGAAGAATGTCTACTGACATCATTTCCATCATCCAGAACAAGAGTCTTTCCTTGAAGGGGGTTCTGAGTAGCATATTCCTATGTCCACTGCAGCTATTCTCTTTAAGAGATTCTGATATAATTGATCTAGGGTGAGCCAGGACATTAGGAATTTTCTAAAGTTATCTGGATAACTTAAGTATGCAAGTACAATAGATATTCTTCAAGAATTAAGCCAGTTGCTAAGAGGGAACTGTTTTTGTTTTGTTTTGTTTTGTTTTCACTAATATTTGCACTCTATTTCCTTTGAATAAAATTGTGCCTGGAGAAAGAGTTTGTATGGAGCAATCGATAAATATTTGTAGGGTGGTTGGCTAAAACAATAATTCCTTTAAAAGAAATTCTACCCAATAAAGTTAATTTAGAAGTAAAATATAATAGAAATCCAATAATATGTTCACCAAATGGATTAAAATGTTCATGAATTAAGTTATCTTCAAGGTGTTACTCCAATAAGTAATGTGTATGCTTTTCTATTAAAGAGAAAGTTAGAAGATCTGAACTCTGAGTGGAAGGCGGTAAATCGCTTACTTCAAGAGCTGAGGGCAAAGCAGCCTGACCTAGCTCCTGGACTGACCACTATTGGAGCCCGTAAGTATACTGGATCCCATTCTCTTTGGCTTTAGCTATTTTTTCAAAAGCACAGCTGTGAAGTAATCTCTGAGTGAGAGAGAAAATTCGTTTCAGTTCTGAAGACAGAGATAAACCTTTGTGTTATCGACTATGCAAAAAGTCTTAAAGTACATTCCTTGGAAATTTACTTTGATTCAGTGTTGCATGACAACAGGATGTGGGGAGTGTCCTCTGGAGATACACGCACAAGGAAGAGAAGAGCACAGGGGAGATTGTGCGAGAGTCTGAAATGTGATTTGGCTGCAACAGAGACCTAAGGCAGTCTCATAGGAGTGCTAAAGCTGGGCTGGCTATGCAGAGCTGTCCTGAATTGCAGGCAGTGGGCCTGGCCTTGTATTACCTGATCCAGCTAGCCATTGGCCATGGGCTGGCTGCCACCTGAGAGTGGAAGGACAACTTGGACAAGTTTTCTGAGGCCGAAGGCAATTCTTAGTAAGGAACACCATTAACAACCGATATTTCTAGAATCCAGGGATGTGTGCATTGTCCCTGAAGAGGGATTCAGGATAAACTGCCTGAGTATCCTTTAACACTAAATACATGAGGATACCATCTCAATGAATCCTGTATCATTTAGACAATATTCTTCAAATATGTCTACAAAAATCACAGATACCACAGAAACACACACAGTCCTCCTAGCACCTCTCTCTGTCCCATTTGAAAGCAATTTAAGAGTTCTTCTATTTTGAGTTGAAGAAAAAGAAAAATGGATGGGGAGGACCACAAGCTGACTTGGGGAAGGCATATTTCTTCATTTAGTTATTGTTTAAACTTTTGTTTTCAATTCATATTTTCAGTCTATTTTATTTTACTTCCTATTCAGTTGTTGATAGAAGTTATTCATAAATTCTCATGGCAATGTTAATGCTGGCTTTGACTCTCAGGGGAAATAAGCCAGAAAACTTCTTTGCTATACCATTCTATAATTAGGCAGAACTAAAAACATCTTTGGGTGCTCTGTGTGTGTGTGTGTGTGTGTGTGTGTGTGTGTGTGTATGTGTGTGTGCCTTGTCTACTTTTCAAAGATCAAATGATTGAAGCATTAAAGCATGGTCACTGGTTCTTCAGGTAAAGTTGATTTTTATTATATATCAAGTAGCAAAATACCGAACTGGAAGAATCACAGCTGGGGTAGCACAATCATAATTCCTTAGAAGGCATAAATAGTGTTTGAATTAAAAGAAGCCCTACAATCTGCAGGCAGCATATCTCATGTGCCCCCCCCACCCACCCGAATTACTGAGCAGTCATCAGAGTTAGATTTAGCGACTTTGGAGACTTGGAAAAGATATGTTAGCATTATGGTTTTTTTTGTCAATCTCGGACACTAAAATTGCTATATCAGGGTTATATTCAACTAACTATATCAGGTTTATTTCTTTTTATGAGCTGTAATTTTTGATTTTCTCAGCAAATATGCAGTTTGTTCCTGTATTATCATTTATTGGTGTCTGTTTTCTGACGGTCTCTAGTATATTCAGCCTCAGATGCTGTAACTGTGAAGAGATTGTGTTTCAATGATTTTTTGTAAGTTTGTTGAACCCTGAACTTATGGATTTATGCCTCATATAAGCCACTTTACACATGATAGGAAGGTTCTAAAATCAGGGCACAGAAATCCATTTAATGTGTAATTTACCTAAATGTAACAATAATGTTTATTTAAAAACTACATTCAAAATTCCAGTTTTGATTTTCAGCAACATATATAACTCATCCACTTAATAAATATTTATCAACTTCCATGGATTGAGTATTATACTGGTGCTGAGAGTACAGCCTAGAATAATATTAAAGTGCCTCCTTTCATAAAACATATATTTTAATTGAAAGAGAAAGACAATACACTAATGAAGGAAATAGATACTCTCTCAATAATTATAAGTGCTATATAGTCTACAGATTGATATCAGTGAGTGTTTGTTAGACATGTAGAATCTGAGACCCCTACCCTAGATCCACTGAATCACTACCTGCATTTTAATAGAATTCCAAGGTGATTCCTGTGCACATTGACTTTTGAGAAACACCATTACAGAGAACAACTAAGCAGGGAGAAGGGATGAGGGTATTGCTGTCTATAGTGTGGTCAAGGAAGCTTGTCTATTAGGATAACATCAAAAAACTGATATAAGTGAGGAAGTGAGCCTGGTGTATTTCTGGGGAGATTATTCCAGGCAGGGAGAGAAAATACTGAACAATGATACAGAAGTAGGAACAAGATGGTGGAATATTAAGGAGATTAATAAAACTGGGAGAGTAGGTGAGAGAAGTGTGACAGAAGCCGTGACAGATATTCATCTTTCATAACTCTGCCCTACTTCCTTCTCCCCAACACGAGGGTCTCATCACCTCCACCACTCTTGTCTTCTCCCCATGCCCTCCACCTTGCTGCCAGTATGGAGAGTCTGGGAATGCCCTCAGCTCCTGGTGATAGCTGGTGGAGTTGTGGTAGTAGCTCAAAATGAATAGAGGGAAAGAGGAATTTTCTCAGAAGCAGGTGCTTTCCATCCTCTTTAGCAAACTGACACAGAGCTGGGCATAAAGTCAAGATGTTAAATACACAAACGTTGAATGAAAAAAAAATCAACAGGTAGTCATTTAGATCCAGAACTGCTCTTATGAAAGTAAGACTTTTCTTTATTCGTTAGTGTGGTGATTCAAATATCAGAATAAAGAACTGTTTCTATTCCTGACTTCCTGACTTGCAGGAAGTTAATCTGAAATAAATGCAATATAAAAGAAGAAAATCTAATTTGTATTATGCTTTTTGTATATGTCTATTATTTCATGTACTGTATTATAATACAATTGAGTTTATAATTCATTATAGTGATTGTTTCCATCGCATTCTCACTATTGAATGTGTAGCTTCTTTAACATATATGTCTTTATCCTCAAAATAATTGCAAAGTATATATAGTTATACATAATTTTTAAAGAGAAGGAGCCCAAGGTTTAGAGGGGAAATAGCTAGATTAGGGTCACACTGCTGGAAAGCAACCAAGCCAGGGTTTCACTCCAAGTATGTCAAGCTCCAAAGCCTGTGTTTTGTTTTGTTGCTATGATTTATACTATCTCTCTGTCCAAGAACCTAATGGAAATTACAGATACGGATGCAGCTGGCCAGTAGTTAATATAATTTAACTCAATCTTAAACGTATCTGGAGGAAAAGTGCTATGTTTCTGTGTCTTTTCTCTTTTCTTTTCTTCTCTTCTCCTTTCTCTCTCTCTTTCTTTCTTTCCTCCCTCCGTCCCTCCCTTCTTCTTCCTTCCTTCTCTCTCTCTCTCTTTCTTTCTTTCCTCCTTCCCTCCCTCCCTTCTCCTTCCTTCCTTCCTTTTCTCTCTCTCTCCTCTCTTTCTTTCTCTCATTGTCTCTCTCTCTTTCTTTCTTTCTTTCTTTCTTTCTCTCTTTCTTTATCTTTCTGAGACAGAGTCTTGCTCTGTTGCTCAGCCTGGACTGCAGTGGTGCCATCTCAGTACAATGCAACCTCTGCCTCTCAGATTAAAGCTGTTCCCTGCCTTAGCCTAGAGAGTAGCTGGAA